>NC_045447.1:66673153-66883563 GCF_002776525.5 Piliocolobus tephrosceles
GAGACTGAGGCAGGAGAATCACTTGAGCCCAGGAGGCGGAGGCTGCACTGAGCCTCCTGGGTTCAAGTGATTCTCCTGCCTCAGTCTCCCCAGTAGCTGGGACTACTGCATTTTCATTTCAGGTAATTTGTATGACAGTTTTATAAAGAATAAGAATATTAATATTTGGAGTATGTTGTGAAGTTAGGGTTCTTTAATACTTGATTTTCTTTCATTTTGATGGGCAAAGTGGAATTAATACATCTTATTTTCATTGAATAAATTTAGGAAGATTTATAAATGTCAACTTGAAAATAAAAATTGTGTTCATGAATGCTTTTTTGATCAAAGCCTATAAAAATGAGGGAGCAGTTCAGAAGAACAGATGCTAAGAAAAGGCTGAGTGATTTCTGTTGGATGACTGCGTGATGTCGGTGGGTACTGTGACATTTCTATACTTTTAGAGCTATAGTTCAGTAATGTTACCCAAAAGTAGGAATTATGACTGAAAGTGTAAGTATTGCTGTTATGGACAATTGAATTTATGAAAAACGACTTGCATTTGACTACTGCAACTGTGCCTTTGTCTGCTAACTTCAGGTACTGTTGAGGCAACTATGAATGATAGAAATGGTAAATTTAAATGCAATAACAGATGCTGAGCAACTTTGACAAGCTGCAAGCCATTGAAACAAGCACTTTTAATGTTGTATTCCTTTTTCAGTCAGAATTGTTTAAGATAACTAGAAAATTGTATGCATTTGGGGCATTTTCTCTACATAGAATTATTTTTAGCATAAAACATATTTTCACTTGTTAGTTGCCATATAATCTGCATTGAGCAGAATGATTTGTGTTATGTTTCAAACGTTGATTCTCTACTTTGTAAAAGCTGTGCCTACATGTTACCATTACAACTTGTTGAAAAGTAAAATGATTACTCAGTTACTCAGTTCCTACTTCTAAATAATACCAAATATTCTGTTTTATTTTTATTCCCTGCTGACACTAATGTTATCAACAAATTGCTGGAGAATCATATGGTCACAGGTAAAATCTTCGAGATGTAGTAAGGATTAGGCAGCTCTCATGATGTTAAAGTTTTAGAAGAAGCGTGAAAGGTAAAATGATTTTATGTTTTTCTCTAAGCCAGCATGTACATAGTAGCATTGTTAGATAAAATAGCAGATGCCCAAGTTAAGTTTGAATTTCAGATAAATAAGATTGGATTTTAGTATAAATATGTCCCAAGTATGGCATGGGACATACACTAAAAAAGTATTCATTTACTTGAAATTCAAATTTAACTAGCATCCTGTGTTTTTATTTGATAAATCTGGCAACGCTCTATTAAGATATAAAGTTTGAAAAACACAAAAGTAATGCAGTACAAAGTAAGATTGTCTCAGCGTCCTTCAGCCTGCCATATCCCACTATCAGTGTCTTTGAAAAAGTTGCAGAATAGTCTATGCTTTTATAAACACGCACACATCAGTTTTTACTTACCTAAACAATTGCCCTCCTATTCTGTACAAAGTGTAGCAACTTCATACCTTGTTCTGTATCTTCTTTTTTATAAATTCGACAATATATTTTCACCACGTGATTTTTGCGAGACAGTTCGGAAAATATGGGGTAGTGTGATAGAGTTTGGGCTTTAAAATAAGGGACAGTAGGGTTCAATTCCAAGTTCTCCCACTTACTAGCTGTGTCACCTTGATTAAGACCCCAACCTCTCCTTTTCTCTGTTGTGTTATCTGCAATAATGTGTCAGGCATTGGAGGATATTGTGGGGAGCAAGGTGGTCAGAGTCCTCACACACATGATGGAGCGTGTATAAACTGCACTTGCCTAGCACTCTGGTGCCTAACAGATACTGAATTCATTGAGCTATTACTGGTATGTCTTGTGGTTCTAAAGGCTAAGGCTATTGGAACAGATTTTAGGTTCAATTTTTATAACCAAATAGTGATATAGCCACAAGCAGGATACATGAACAGCAATAGAGGGAAACTGGTAATTTTTCTGTGCCAGATTTGAATACAGTTGTCCCACCCCTTGGAACATGGGGGATACATTCCAAGACACCGAGTAGTTACCTGAAACCAAACATAATACCTTACCCCATATGTACAGGCCTGTTATTCTATTGAATTTTGCCTTATTGTGCTTTGCAGATATTGCATTTTTTAAAACAAATTGATGGTTTATGGCAACTCTGTGTCAAGCAAGTCTATTGGTGCCATTTTCTTTTCCAACAGCATGCGCTTACTTTGTGTGTGTCACGTTTTGTTAATTCTTATAATATTTCATGCCCTTTATTATTCTTACATCTGTTACAGTGATCTGTGATCAGTAATCTTTGATGTTACCATTTTAATTATTTTGGGGTGCTGCAGCCCTGCACATTTAAGATGTCGAACTTAATAAATGTTGCACATGTTCCAACTGCTCCATCAACTGGCCGTTCCCATTCTCTTTCCCTCTTCTGAGGCTTCTCTATTCCCTGACACAGAGCCATATTGAAATTAGGCTGTTTAATGTTCAAGTGAAGGGAAGAGTTGCATGCCTCTCACTTTAAATCAAAAGCTAGAAATAATTAAGTTTAGTGAAGAAGGCATGTTGAAAGTAGAGATAGACTGAAAGCTAGGTGTGTTGTGCCAAATGGCCAAGTTGTGAATGCAAAGGAAAAGGTCTTAAAGGAAGTTAAAAGAGCTTCTCCAGTGACCACATGTAAAGCAAAACAGCCTTATTGTTGATATGGAGAAAGTTGTAATGGTCTGGATAGAAAATCAAATCAGCCACAGTGTGGCTGGGACAGCTTTATATTGAAAGAAGAGGCTATCAGGGACTTAAATAGGAGTAGTTAATGTCTGGCTTCAAAGCTTTAAATAGACTGACTCTCTCATTAGGAGCTAATGCAGCTGGTGATGTCAAATTGAAGCCAGTGCTTATTTACCATTTTAAAAAGTTTTGGGCCCTTAAGAATTATGCCAAATCTGCTGTGCCTGTGTTCTCTGTGAATGGAAAAAGAAAGCCTGGATAACAGCACATCTGTTTATAGCACGGCTTACTGAATGCTTTAAGCCCACTGTTGAGACCTACTGCTCAGAAAAAGGTTCTTTTAAAATATATTACTGCTCATTGACAAGGCACCTGGTTATCCAAGAGCTCTGATAGAGTTTTACAAAGAGATGAATGTTGTTTTCATGTCGCTAACACAACATCCATTCTGCAGTCCCTGGACCACAGAGTAATTTTGACTTTCAAGTCTTATTATTGAAAAAATACATTTTGTAAAGTTATAGCTTCTGTACTTAATTATTCCTCTGCTAGATTAGGGCAAAGTAAATGGAAAACCTTCTGGCAAGGATTGACCAATTTAGATGCCATTAAGATATTTGTAATTCATGGGAGGAAGTCAAAATACCAACATTAGCAGGAGTTTGGAGGAAGTTGATTGTAAAACTCTTATGAATAATGCTGAGGGTTCAAGACTTCAGTGGAAGAAGTCACAGAAGATGTGGTACAAATAGCAAGAGAACTAGAATTTCAAATGGAGTCTGAAGATGTGACTGAATTGCTGTACTCTCATGATAAAGTTTGAATGAATGAGGAGTTGCTTTTTATGGATGAGTAAAGAAAGTGGTTTCTTGAGATGAAATGTATGCCCGGTGAAGATGTGAACATCATTGAAATGAAAAAAAGGATTGAGGCTATTACATAACCTTCGCTGATGAAGCAGGAGCAGGATTTGAGAGGTTCTATTGTGGGTAAAATGCTATCAAACAGCATCCCATGCTCCAGAGAAATCTTTCATGAAAGGAAGAATCAGCCAATGTGGCAAAGCTCATTGTTGATTTATTTTCAGAAATTGTCACAGTGACCCCAGCCTTCAGCAACCACCACCCGTCAGTCAGCAGCCATCAGCACAAAGGCGAGACTCTCCACCAGCACAAAGACTATGACTCACTGAAGTCTCAGATGATCACTAGCATTTTTTGACAGTAAACTATTTTTTAATAAAGGTGTATAGAGTGTTTTCCTAGACATAATGCTGTTGCACATGTAATAGACTACAGTGTAGTGTAAACATAACTTTTGTACTCACTGGGAAACCAAAAAAATCGTGTGATCCCTTTTATTGAGAGATTCACTTTATTGCAGTGGTCTGGAATTGATCCTATAATATCTCTGAGGTATGCTTTTTTTTTTTTTAACTTTTATAAATAAATACCTATGATAAAGTTTAATTTACAGGTTAAGCTCAATAAGAGATTAACAACAACTAATAATAAAATAGAACAATTACAACAATATACTGTGTATTCTTAATTCTCTTTGTGTTGAGGGATTTAGTACCTTGAAATGTAAAAGCAGTGTTTTTGAATATACTTTGAATATCAATTTAAAGAGGCTTCTTAAGGGTTTTTCTTAAAATCTTGGATTTTAAAAGTGATTTGTTTAAAGATGTATGGACATTAACATTACGTAAATGGTAAATATTCCTGATCTTTCTTTGATAGTCCCACTGCTGGTTTGTAACATATGTATTTCTGACTTCTTCATACCTTGCCTGAACAGTTGGCTGATTTGACTATCTACAACAGTCTGTTTCATTTCAGACTTCATTCATTTTGGGTCTCTATTTCTTCCTTTGGTTTCACTTTATGTAGGGCATGGTCTGTTTGAACTTGGAAACAGGGAAGTTGAATCTTCCTGCTTTCTAGAGGCAGCATATTGTAGAAATTAAATTGTGGACCCTGGAGCTAGATGGCTTGTGTTAAGATCCTTGCTCTATTACTTAGTAGTGGTGTGGACTTAGACAAGTTACTTAACCTGTCTGTACCTCATTTTCCTTGTTTATAAAGTGAGTGGATTGTGTGAGTATTAAAGGACTTAATTGGAAGCATGATTCGAATAGTACCTAGCATGTGGTAGGTGTGTGTGTTTGCTGTTATCATTTCTGCTTCTGTTTTAGCATTAGTGCTAATCTCCTTCTTATCATATCCATAGCTCATCTCTTTTCTGCCTCTCTGATTCCTTATTGTCACTGCTTAGCATGAATTTTCCAGACAGAAAAAAAAAAAAAAAAAGAAAATCCCTCACAACTTGGCATTCTCCTGACATGTTGGATCTTCTTTAAGTCATGCCAGTTGGCCATGACCCACTGTTACCACTCAGGTATCCTTAAGTTTCCATATAGTATTTAAATGGGCAAAAAGGGAAAGGAAATGGTAGGGTGGTGAAAAGGTGACAAGAGGAATTCATGGCTGCAATTTGAAGGGAGTGGACTCAATCTATCTCAAAAATTTTGTGATTATAAATGAATTTGTTTATAATTAGAACTGAATCCTCAGGACAGGTGTATCAGGCACAGAAAGGAACTATTTTTTAAAAATTCTTATCTTTTTGTTGGGGTTGCTAATGGTGAAATCCCCTGAAAAATCTCAAAAAAAGCTATATATTTATTTTAGGGACATCCAAGCATAGAAAAGAAACTCTGAAACTGTAATTTAAAAAAATCATTGAAATACAAAAGAGTAGAGCTCTCTCATCTGGGAGCTATTTTTTTTTTTTTTAACCTTTGTGTAATTTTTTGGGGAAGAAAAAGTAATTCTGTTTTACTGTAACCGACTTGTAGATGAACTTTTGGACAACAGTGTTTTTCTCAATTAGGAACTGCCTACGCTGTACTTTCTCTGCAGACTTCTCATAAATTAGTGAGCTTCTAAATCTGAGGTCTACCTCCCATGTATGTCAGGAACACTGTCTATCTTTAGAATTAATTTTTCATATGCATACCAAACACATGTATAATTTTATCCTTTCAAAACGTTATAAACATCATTCATTTATAAATAGAGACTCAGATTCAGAAAAAGATAAGTGACTTAACAAGGGCATATAGCTAGTTGAAATTTAAATTCAGGTCATCAGACTCTCTAGTCCATGCTTTTTTATTGCTATCATGCTTCTTCCTGGGTGATTAAATGTACTTTTTTAGCCTTGGACCTCCTTATATTGGGGTATATTTATTCAGGCAATTCTCCTGGCTCAGCCTCTTGGAGCAGCTGGGACTACAGGCACATGCACCACGCCCAGCTAATTTTTGTATTTTTGGTAGAGACGGGGTTTCACCATATTGGCCAGGCTGGTCTCGAACTCCTGAGCTCAGGTTATTTGCTGGGATTACAGGCATGCCCAGCCCTATTTTTTCTGGATTTGGGAGGGGACAGAGTCTCGCTCTGTTGCCAGGCTGGAATACTGTGGCACGATCTTGGCTCACTGCAACCTCCGCCTCCCTGGTTCAAGTGATTCTCCTGTCTCAGACTCCTGAGTAGCTGGGATTATAGGCATGTTCTACCACACCCAGCTAATTTTTGTATTTTTAGTAGAGACGGGGTTTCACCATGTTGGCCAGGATGGTCTTGATCTCCTGACCTCGTGATCCACCCCCCTCAGCCTCCCCAAATGCTGGGATTACAGGCGTGAGCCACCGTCCCTGGCCTATTTTTGTGTTTTAATTACCAGAAGTTAATTGTTTTTGAGGTGGGGTGGCTAATAGTAGGCTGTTTTGTGAAGGAGTATTATATTCTTCTTGTGAATAAGAGTAAAATAATCACCAATTTGTTTGTTAATATTACCCTATATTAGGCCTCATGAAATAATGTATTGCTCGGCAGTGAAATTCCTATCTATGTGGAATATATTGACTTGGCATTAATCCTGAATAAATGTATCATAGTTACAAGTTATGCTATGAGCTGGAAATTGTCATACTTTATCTCATTTTTCAAAATATACCCAATGAGTAAGTGTGTTTTAAAAGAAACAGAGGTTGAAATGATAGGTCCCTTGCTCAAGGCCACACTTCTATTTAGGTTTCAATTCCAGGTCAGAGCCAGTATCCTCTTTTCTTGACACAAAGGCACTTTTTAAAACAAGTGCCAGTAGTTAAACAATTTGACATTTGAAATGGAGTTGATGTTTCAAATAGTATGTTCTAAATTGGGATAAGACAAGTCAATACATACTGTTCTCTGTTATCACACAGAGCTAATTGCAGGCATTGATGTTTTGTTTTGTAGATCTGCTCATCTACATCATACACTTCCTTTTTAGCCAAATGAATTTTGTCTTAAAGAGGTAACAGGCAACTTGTTCTTTCTAAGAGAAATCCCATTTTATCTTCCAGATGAAAAATGAGAATGTGTGGTGGTAGATTTCTCTATTGAAGGAATGACTGACTGACTGACTGCTTCATGATTCAGGGTTTTCTGTGAGGCAAAAGAGAGATGGAACTATGGGGATAGTTGTGCAGATTTGTTTGGCAGCAAAGGCTCAAGATGGATTAGTGACATGGATGTTAGCATTGAAGATCTGTATCCAGTACTTCAAAGAATCTAGTTAAGTATTGTTAGAGGAAGATGAGATGTGTGGATTGAAGGAGTTGAGAAGATTTCTTTGAATGGGAAAGAGGAGAACATTATAGTCAGGAGAGTATTTTGAGAACTTTTGAAAAATTTAACACTGTGTGCTCCCTTTTGTTCAGTTTTTCATCCAGAATTTAATGTATTATCTTCCAGTAGTTCAGGTACTGCTTGAGTGTCACATTCATTTCTTTTTTTCTTTTCTTTTTTTTTTTTTTTTTTTTTTGAGGTGGAGTCTTGTTCTGTGGCCCAGGCTGGAGTGCCGTGGCATGATCACGGCTCGGCGCAACCACCGCTTCCTGGGTTCGAGTGATTCCCCTGCCTCAGCATCCTGAGTAGCTGGGATTACAGGTGTGCACTACCACACCTGGCTAATTTTTGTATTTTTATCAGAGCCGGGGTTTCACCATGTTGACCAGGCTGATCTCAAACTCCTGACCTCAAGTGACGCACCCACCTTGGCTTCCCCAAGTGCCGGGATTACAGCTGTGAGCCACCGCGCCCAGCCTACAGTTCATTTCTAATAGGTATGCATGCATTGTCTCCTCAGTTAGGGGTATGAGTCTTTGAGGGCAGGATCACATTTCCTACTTTTTATGTTTTTGGCCGCAGAATTTCTTATGTGGCGTTAAGTAAGCTTCATATTCTATGTTTAAAGATCTATAAGTGAATACAAGATTATAGTGGTCTGTATTGTAAGTGGAACTTCTTATGGAAATATGTTTGAAACTTCTGCCACCTTATTTAAAACAGAATTTATGTCTTTTACCTTATGCAAGTATTATGGGTAAATATAATTTTGAATGAGTCCTAAAATGATTACTTTATTGTCTATAAAGAGAACTATCCTAAGTTGTATCAACAAGATTTTAATGGTCAAAAGAATTAGAGTTGTAGCGAGTGTTCTTTAGAGTATTTAGCTTTAGAATATAAAGTTCTGATAAAACATAACCATTCTATTTTATTTCTTTTTTGCACAGAGTTCCATTTTAATTGCTGTTAATATTTTAGAGAAGAACACTGAACTTTGAAAAAAATGTTGGAAGCCATTGGTAAGACTTATTCTTTTCTGCCTACTTTTATATGAATTGTAACTCCTCCCATTGGGATTTTTGACATATGATGTGTTTAACATAGCAGGGTTCTGTCTATAGTATCTAGATTTAAAAAGTTTTTACCTACTAACATTGTACTAAGGTAATATGTTTCTGTATTTGGACAGTTTAATCTGAAGTATTATAAAAAACACATTACTTATAAGCAAAAATTAAAAACATATGAGATATTCTTCCAATTATGGGTTTTAATAAAGCTTAATGTAAGCCCAATTCTGATTTATGAGCCCAATTCTGGTTAATATCTATTTCTGGAAAGCATCTGGAATTTTAGCAGTATTTTTAATACTGAAAGAAGATATTACTTTTACTTGTGGCAGGTGAATTACTACTGAGCTCTTGCTATTAATTGATAGAGAGAAAGATGTTACTTATGCTTTAAGGCAGTTTAATTTCTACATGAGATAATTTAGGTCAAAATATCTACGTTTCCCAGACTCATGTGTTAATAATTTGTTTTTCCCACTGCTCTTTAGTTTTAAAGAAACCATTTATAGCTAGATATATCAGGTATATATAGTTAGTAGAACCATTTATAGCTAGATATATCAGGTATGGCACAATACATGCAATTATCTGACACTCTAGTTCCTTACCCTATTCCAGGTAACTCTTTGGGTATGACTAAATGGAAAGTGTTTGAAATTCACTCTGGCACCTTAATCATTATGGCAGATACCTTGACGTCAGTGGGTTTTGAGGGAGAGTGAGAGTCAGTGGCAGTAATGGGAGAAGGACCTGTTTTTGTGATCATGGGGATCTCTATGATGGCTTTTGTTCCTGGTACTGTTCTGGTAATGAAAATCTATGTATGTACATTTCCTTCACTTCCCATTTCATACTAAACGCACATGCTGTAAAGACTACCAGTCCTCATAGGAAAGTTCTTAATAGGAAAGTGGAAAGGAAAGGGCAAATACAGAATTATTTAAACCATTGTTTTCTAGTCTTTATTTTGTTTTGTGCTGAGTTGCACACTTTCCAAATAATTGATGTGGAAATTGATATTAGATTTGTATTCTGAGATACCATGAGACATATAACCCAGAACAAGATGCTCATGTGTATCTTTATCATTATTTGTTTTTAAAATTCTGCATATGAGTAAATATTGTTTGTTTAAGTTTGTGTGTGTGTGTGTGTGTGAACTCATGATCAATATCAATTTATATTTTAATCACCCTATTTTTTGCAATTTCAGATTTGGTACTATAGAAAGTGTCTGTGGTGATGATTCCAATTTTTTTTTTTTTTTGAGATGGAGTCTCACTCACTCTGTCGCCCAGACTGGAGTGTAGTGGTATGATCTCCGCTCACTGCAACTTCCACCTCCCAGGTTCAAGGGATTTTCTTGCCTCAGCTTCCTGAGTAGCTGGGATTACAGGCACATGCCACCATGCCCATCTAATTTTTGTATTTTTAGTAGAGACGAGGTTTTACCATGTTGACCAGGCTGGTCTCAAACTCCTGAGCTCAAGTAATCCACCTGCCTCAGCCTCCCAAACTGCTGGTATTATAGGCATGAGCCACCACGCCCTGCTGATTCCCCCTTTTTATCATTACTGGGATATGGCAAATACATTTAAATAGATATACTTGTTACCATCATGAATCTGAGTAATACATCTGAACAATCTCCATTAAAAAGAAATTTTGGCTTCACTTATAAGAGTGTGTAAGTGTATGTGTTTGTGTTTCAGGGAAAGATTTTTAACTATTATTTGTGGTAGAAACTCTGGCGTAAGTATGCTTGTAAGATGGTAGGACTAGTAGGACATAATTACTCAATATATTTACTTTTTGCAACTTTGTGCCTGGTTTATATGGTGTTCAGTAATTATTTGAATTGATTTGCTTTGAAGTGAATATAATATGCTATTTTATTTGCTGTTTAATTTTGGAGAAAGATATTTAAAGTATTAAAAAATTCTCAGTTTTGTGTTTTTTGTATTTTTGTTCTCCATTAAAAAATGTCTACTTTCTCTACAGTTTTTTTGTTGTTGTTGTTGTTTTGAGATGGAGTCTCGCTCTGTCTCCCTGGCTGGAGTGCAGTGGCCCAATCTCGGCCCGCTGCAACCTCTGCCTCCCAGATTCAAGTGATTCTCCTGCCTCAGCCCCCTGAGTAGCTGGGATTACAGGAGTGCACCATCATGCCCGGCTAATTTTTTGTATTTTTAGTAGAGACAGGGTTTCATTATGTTGGCCAGGCTGGTCTTGAACTCTTGAGCTCAAGTGATCCGCCCGCCTGAGCCTCCCAAAGTGCTGGGATTACAGGCGTGAGCCACCACGTCTGGCCTACAGTTTTTTATTCAATTTAAAAGAGACAATTTTATGCACTCAATAGAAATAGTTTTAGAATTTCTACTAGATGGAGTCCTCATAGGCTGGACATGTGTCCTTTGAATCCTATTATTGACAAATGTTGCTCTTTGGTATAGACAAAAATCGGGCCCTGCAGGCAGCAGAGCGCTTACAAACCAAGCTGCGAGAACGTGGGGATGTAGCAAATGAAGACAAACTGAGCCTTCTGAAGTCAGTCCTGCAGAGCCCTCTCTTCGGTCAGATTCTGAGCCTTCAGACTTCTGTACAGCAGCTGAAAGACCAGGTAGGACATCATTCACCCAAGCAGGCGTTCACGACCTTGCATAGATCTTGTGAAAGGCTGGTGTTTTTCTGAAAGGCTGATTTTTCTATGTGTTAATGAATAGTTAATGAAGTCATTTAAACCTCCAAATGAGACATTCAGATTCAATGTGGCTTTTTTCCTCCTAGTTATTTTTGTAATGGTTGTTGCTGTATATTGTAGATGATATGACATTGTGTTGAAAGCTGTGTGGATGCTGAAGAATGAGTTTCTACAGGAAAAACGGATGATAAAAATAAGTTTAGGATGGTTGGCTGTAGACTTGGTTTCCATCATCACTCAGGCTCATTGTTCATGTGATCGTTCATTCAGATTCGGACATTCAGTATACTTACAAGATTTCAGATAAGCCTGGATTTGCATGTGTAATCATGTGTATGAAGAAGGGAAATCACCTCTATTTTGACAGTAAAAGGAATAATTACATTGTCATCAGTTAGAGGAATTGCAATTCTCACTTCTTTAAAGAGTGTAAGTAGCAATTGCTTCCATGACAGCTCAGATGGTGATAAACATTAGAACTTCTAAATGTAACACAGTGCTTTTTTGTTCTGTAAAAAGTATGAGCATTAAAAAGTCCTAGCATTTATATTAAAATTAAAACATTTCACAATGACAGAGTGAAAACTGAAGTCAGATGTTCTTTGAACTTACTTAATTTAATCACCATTTCTATGCTTTAAAAAATATTTTAAAAATATTTGTTATCTTCAAGGTTTGAAATCAATCTAATTATGCCTTCAATCCAAGTTGGTTTTCATTCTGATGTCTTTAGCATTAATTTAATGGTTATAGATGACTTGCTAGCAAATATTCTGCCTTTTAAGGTTAAAAATGAAACTTGAGGCCGGGCGCGGTGGCTCAAGCCTGTAATCCCAGCGCTTTGGGAGGCCGAGACGGGTGGATCACGAGGTCAGGAGATCGAGACCATCCTGGCTAACACGGTGAAACCCCGTCTCTACTAAAAAATACAAAAAACTAGCCGGGCGAGGTGGCGGGCGCCTGTAGTCCCAGCTACTCGGGAGGCTGAGGCAGGAGAATGGCATAAGCTCAGGAGGCAGAGCTTGCAGTGAGCTGAGATCCGGCCACTGCACTCCAGCCTGGGCCACAGAGCCAGACTCTGTCTCAAAAAAAAAAAAAAAAAAAAAAAAAAAAAAATGAAACTTGAAGATTAGTTTCATAATTGAGTGATACAGCTCCAGTTAAAAAAAAAGCCCAAAATGTGGCTAATGCGAAAGAACAAAAAGTAATAAGAGAGAATGAATTTGTTTAATGTCATGTAACTTCTTAATCTAGATATTTTGTAGCAAAAATGTAAATCAAGAAGAATCTTCACAAATACTTTTCTATAGTAAATTTCTATCTAATGGTTTTAAGTCGTGATCATGAATTTAAGGTGTTTTTGTTATATGCAGTTGTGTTTGTCTACTTTACAAGTTATTGAAAAGATTGATTTTATTTTATTGTTTTTTGAGACAGAGTCTCATTCTGTCACCATGGCTGGAGTGCAGTGGCACCATCTTGGATCACTGTAGCCTCTATCTCCCTGGTTCAAGAGATTCTCCTGCCTCAGCCTCCCAACTAGCTGGGATTATAGGTGCCCACCACCACACCCAGCTAATTTTTGTATTTTTAGTAGAGATGGGGGGGGGGGGGGTTTCACCATGTTGGCTAGGCCGGTCTCGAACTCTTGACCTCAGATGATCTACCTGCCTCAGCCTCCCAAGGTGCTGGGATTACAGGAGTGAGCCACCACACCTGGCAAGATTGATTTTCAGTACTGGTTTTCAGAATGGATTGGCAAGCTTTTGGAGACACCAGTATCCTGAATAAAAGCATAATTACGTTGTGGAAAATTATCTGCTTTTTCAGAGAGTGTAAAGAAGTTGAAGATATCTTCTATTCTTATTATGTTATGTGAAAACATGATGAGAATGAGAAGAAAAGTTGAAACAAAAAGAGTGCTAGCAAGTGTGTTGGGACTTACCACTGGCCCAGTGAGATAACTTGAAATTTCCCTTGCAGACAGTCTTATATAAAAGGAATAGTATTTGTGCATACAGTGTCTCATGAAAGGAGGGGACAAATAGGCCTGCCTATTAAGCTTGTTTTACCTTTTCCGTATGGAGGTAGGATATGGGCTCTAAGACTATTTGGGTCTCACGTGATTTAAATGAAACCTACTTGGAAATTTGTTGAGACTGAGACTAACTACAGCATGATCTTATTATTTTGTTAATGATAGACACTGGTATATTTTAAGACCACAAAAATTGTGAGGTCTGAGAATTCTATGGGGCATGTCTTACATGTTTTTGGACTTTGGGCTTCTTGGCCACATGTTCATATACAGTGAAAAACTAATACTGAAAGGGACCAAGAAAAACACCTAGTTTATACGCTGTAGACTACAGTGGCTTAGAGAGGTTAAGTGACTTGATTATAAGAGTAGAGTAGAACTAGAACTTAGTTTTCTTTGGCGCCTGTCTTACATCTTCTTCTTCTTCCTTTTTTTTTTTTTTTTGGTAGAAAGTTGGTCCCTAGATGCCAAGAATTTTCTTTTGTTTAAAATCATTAATAACTTTTTACAGTGTCTGTGACTCTTTTTTAAATCTCCATTCTTTACTAATTCAGTTCTATTTGTTTACCAGATTCTTTCTTGTATGACTAGAGTAAAAATTTAAAAACTTATTTTCTATTCTAAAATTTAAATATAAGTACTCTAGACTTTTGTCATGTCAGATTTACATTTTCTCTGTAGTTTACCAACTGCTGATTTATTAATATAATTTAATAATTAATGAATTTGAGGAATGAAATTTATTCTTTTAAACCAGTGGCTATGCAAATCTGACCAATGGCTAGCTTATATTTATTACTTCATACCTTACCTATTTTCAAATGTATAATTTTATATGCATGACAGGTACAATTTACTATCTCCATCTTTTTTACTATTACTAGAATATACGACCCTCTGATTCTCCCTCTCCATCAGCCTCCTGTTTTTTTAGAAGTAAAGGAACTGAATAATTGAAAAGCTTGAGGTATATGCAGCATATTGGAGAACATGATCATATTGTTGCATTAATGACAGATGCTGACATGCCATGTTGAATTAAGCCTACAATTTTTTTCCCTCAGATCCTTCTCATTACTTCTATTCAATAATGTTTAATTTTTTCAGTTTGCTTCTTCAGTATTAAGACTGCCCTTAGAAATCAAACTGTTTCCCTTTGGCAAATTAAACACTTGACAGGTGTGTAACTGAGAGGGCAAAAAAGCCATGCCCTGAAGGGATGTGCTATTTAAATATTGTCAAAAATATTAGCAGGTCTGAGAATATAATTGATGTCTCTGTTTAACTCTGCCACATTGTGTATTGTTCTAATGCCAGCTAAAAGGATGCATGCTATTAAACCTGAATAATCTTTAATAGCTCTGGTTCATTTCCTATTGCATGATTCCTGTTTAAGTGAAGAGAAAAAAAAAAAAATAAAGAACTGTGACTGTGTGTCAATGATCTGTCAAATGCAAATTCTCAAGTAGTGTCCTCACTGTCACCTAGTCATCACTGCTAATCGCTACAGGGCTTAATGCGTATTCATGACAAAAATCCAGCTATTGTGGGGGAAATAAACACGTTAGCAGTTTAATAATAGAAACTTGTCAGCCTTGAGGATATTGGATTTGCATATTTATTCTATGAAGTTTCTCCAGTCCAGTATAGGTGGATGCTACTTTCTTGATTAATTAATTGCTTTGCCTTAAGAATTGACCAGTGGCACTAAATTCATCTTTTTACCCTGAATTATCTGTAGGAAAACTGAGAATTAAAATGATTAATTTCAGTAGAAATTTAGGACCAATACTTAAAAATCGACATTGCTAAGATTATTTTTAAAGCTACGGCAACAGAAACCAATTCCAAGATTGGAGAAATAATGTGGATAACGCAGGCTGCAAAAGCTGCTTAGACAGCAAATAAGCCTCCGCACAGAATATTCAGGAGGTCTCTCCTTGTCAATGACCTTCAGACTTTTTGGAGTGTGGCATTCTATTGTTTTGTTGTTGGTGTTTGTTTAATATTTCCAGGATTCTGGTTCATTTATTTTCCTTCCCAAAAGTGTAGGCTTACACACATATCATCTAGATGCATAATGTATATGCACACAAAATTAAGGCAGATTTTTCTTTGGAAATTTTATGACAACTCTTGAAATAATTATAGAGATGCTGTGTTAACATAGGATCAGGGTTGAAAATTACTCTTAAATGTTGATTAGAATAGACTGGTTCACTGAATGCTACATTGAACAATCTTTTTTTGAAATTTTTTCGTGAAATGAGATCTTCATGATATAAAATTTTGGTTTTATATTTCTATGTTTGTAAGTTTTCACTAATTACATTTCAAAAAGAATTTGAAGCAACTTCTGATAGTAAAACTTGTTAAATAATGAATGATTAAAATGTAAACCAAAACAAAGACCAAATAAAAATATCACAGAGCTAGATATACGAAGGACCTTGGGTTACTAAAATTGAGTATGCCATTTAATTTGTTTCCCAGAAGCAAAGCAAAACAGAAAAAAAGAAAAAAAAAGAGAGAGAGAGAGAGACAGACAGACAGAACTGAAGGACAATGTGGGATTCAGTGAACCAGTTTTCCCTTGGCAATGGGTGGGTTATCTCATGGAGGCTCATATTCTCATATTCATTTAATAATCAGCCTTTGTTGAACATTTAAATTAACAAAAGTACAAAGAATAATCAGATGGAGGTTCTCACTATCTAGAGGGGAAAATAGAACATAGAAAAAAAAAAACGAAGAAGGTGAATAGTAAAGAAAGAATGAGTAACTTTGACTAGAAGAGAACCTCACAGTGGAGGCAATAGCATGGATAATGGGTCTTGAAAAATGAGTTCTGCAGAGGTGGGGGAAATGATTTCAGGTAGAGAGAGTAGTGTTTACAGGGATACAGAGCAGTTCACAACTGAGGATTATTTTATGCTCTCCCTTCCCAAGGGAAACTTGGCAGTGTCTGGAGTCAGTTCTTACTGTCATGACTGGAAGATGCTGCTGAAAGGTAATGGGTAGAGTTCAGGGATGCTGTTAAACATCCTTCAGTGTACAGCATAGCCTCCTACAGCAAAAAAACGATTGGGTTTATAATGTCTGCATTGCTGAGGTTGAGAAACCCTGGTTTGGAGCCCCATGCAGACCTATATTATCAGAGCAGTAGATTATATGAGGGGTATTGGCAGGAGAGGAAACTATGGAGCCAGACTGTGAAGAACCTTTTCAAGTAAGATTTGTTGGTTGATTAATCACCTTTGTTCTTTTGCATTTTTTTTTGGATATTGTATTAACTTTGTCTTCTAACCCTTGTGTTATATACATTATTTTAGCAATCATTTTGTTTTTTATTTCTTCACATTTTTTAACATGATAAAATCATTCTAACAGGCTGGATGCAGTGGCCGAGGCGAGTGGATCACTTGAGGCCAGGAGGTCGAGACCAGCATGGTCAACATGGTGAAACCCCATTGTCTCTACTAAAAATACAAAAATTAGCCGAGTGTGCTTGTGCACACCTGTAATCCCAGCTACTCGGGAGACTGAAGGTGGAGTTTGTGGTGGGCCCAGATTGCACCACTGCACTCCAGCCTGGGCGACAGAGCCAGACTCTGACTCAAAAAAAAAAAAAGAAAAAGCATCCTAACATAAAATTAAGGTAGTGATTTTAATGACATTTTGATAAGTAAGATCTTCAGTTATAATTGCAAAATATAGTAATTGCTCTTTAAAATAATGTTTCTTTCATCTTACTAATTCTAAGAATACAGCATCACATCCTAATTTACTAATGGTTTTTCTGCCCAAGGCCACACAAGTCATGTACATTCTGTGTGAATTTTTTTTTTTTTTTTTCTGATGCTCAAAACAGGAGCACATTCTAGAAAACCTAGAGATGTAGGTAGTCTGGTAGTCAATGTGTACTTCAGAGGTTCAGCTTCAAATATCTGAGGTAAGCAGAGGTTGTTAGGTGGAACACACACTGTGCCAGGACATGTCTGAGGAATCTTTATTCTGTAGATACAGATTTGTAAGACTGCGAAGAGTTCATGGCCAAAGTGTTGAGATATGTTGCTACTTAAAGTAGCAACAGCAGCAGCTCAAATAATTTCTTACATTTATTATTTTAGATTGATGGAAAATGAGAAATTTTGTGAGCTGAGCGTTTTCTTGCTCTATTTTGACTTTGACGTCAGAAAGATACTGTTTTGTTTGATTCATATCTTAAAGGACAGAAGTGCTTATGTTTCCCTCTCTTTATTACTTATATAAATGACAAAAAAAAAGATCCTTTCCCTATAGTTTCTAATTTGAGACCGAAAGGAGGATGATTCACCTGTAGGCTTGCTATCAGTAAAGGGGACACGACTACTGTCTTTCTAAGAATGTCTAGGTTAAGTTATGACTTGTCGTTGGTAGGGGAAGGAGGACAGAAAGGAAGAAATATGCTTTGATTTCATTAACAAGAATTATCTAAAAATGGAGTGGAACTCTTCCCAGCTGTTGTTGCTTGTGAAAATGAAAATGATCTTTCTTACACCTGGAATAGTTTTACTTTTGTGATAGAGCTTTGTAGCCACCTGACAGTGAAGTATCTATTTCTTGAGACTCTAGTGTGCATTATCTAGGAGAAGTTAAAAGAGAATGAGTGGTTCTTATGTTTTTACATTTACCGTAAAGTTTATTTACTGTAGGAATTTCAAATACTTTATTTTTGGTACAATAACAGCTTTTAAATGTTTGTTCCTTTAGCTAAAAGTTTGTAAATATAGAGCCATTGAAGGGACTAAAATTTTTGTTTTACCGTGGGCAAGAAGGCACTGTTCAAGCTTTTTATACAGTGCTGGATTAAAATGCAACACCATCTTGCTATTGGCTATGCATGTGTGTCTAAAACAACAAATGGTGATAATTGTATGGTATTTTTGTGACAATGTTAAATGGTCTTTGGAGAAGAAGGAAAAAAATGTGAAATTTACTGGTTATAACCTAAATGAGTTTTTTTTTAAACCTCCAAATTTAAGAATAATAGCCCTCATTTTATATTTGAAGCTACAAGAATTACCTTTCAGGAAGCCCTTGTGTACTATAGATTGCCTCATTTAACTAGTCCATCAGTTCCATAAGGTAAGTTTTGTCTTCATTTTATCCAGTGAGGAAATTGGGGGTTAGCTTATATAACATAATCTGACCCACAAAATTATTCATTGATAGACTTAGGAGAATTTGAGGTCTGTGTAACCCTGAAGCCAGTCTTTTTTTTTTTTTTTTTTTTTTTTACTTTTATTATAAGTTACACTGTTTCTGAACCCTTAGTTCTCTGTATTAATGAACAAATAAGATGGGAAAACAGTTAATAGCATCCCTAAAGAGAAATACACTTGAACTGAACATCATCTAAACTCAAATTCATTAAGTTAAAATATGCCATGTCCTGTAAATTCTTCTCCCAAATTTTAATCATAGTCTTTTTGACATAAACCAGTACTTTCATTCTAGTTATATTAATAATTTTGCTAGATTTTAAAGGTAAAGTGAATGATCTGGTTAAAGATAATAGTGGAATGGAGAGAGAATGTGGCAGAATATAATCAGTCTTCGTGTGTCCATTCCTATATAATTATACTTCTCTGTAAAGCTTTATTTTATTTTTATTTTCCTCTAAGCAGATTGTGAACACTGAGTCAGTTTTGTCTCCTAGAAATGTGGGACTGATAGGAAAAACACTGCAAGAATTCTAACATGTTGTTTGTTTAAATTTTCAGTTTCTAAATTACTTATTTGCCATGGTATTTCAAATAGATTAATTTACTTAATTTTGATACCTTCCCCACTTTGACTTCAGCATACCTTGGTAAGAATATAATTTTAGGTCAAGCTACACTTTTTAAATTTTTTTCTCTTGGAAATTTAGCTAAGAAAACACAGAATTGTTGAGATTTAAATAAAGAAAAGACATTCTGTAAATATGCATAAACACACATGCCTAGACTGTGGTATATGCTGCATTCCACTTGCCATTTGTTCTTAACAAGCGTAAAAAGGAGCTTTAGAATTAATTGTATTTCAGGTTTGTTTGACATCCATTTGCTACTTTTGGCATAAAATCCATGCCATATTCATCTTTAAATATTTGTACCTTATATGATACTTAAGCTCAAAAACTGATTGCTTAATAAATGAATGCATGAGTATTCTTAAATATTCAAAACTGTCATTCATTATTTATCTTTCCTTGACAGACAACTAATTTTTAACATAAGTAAATTAACCAAATAACTGCCGTTATTTTGTAGATGCTACCTTTTCTCTTAGTGATGACATTGAAAAGGTACATCGCTTATCATTATCATAGCAATTATCATAGCATAAAGTCTTACTATGTGCCCAGAACTGTTCTAGTTCTATTGTAGTTAATGGTTTCATCATTACAACAATACTATAAAGTAGGTAGTATGATTTTCCTCATTTTATAGATAGGGAAATGGAGTTACAGAGAGGTTAAGTGATAGAGCCAGGCAGGCTGGACTCCAGACCCTAGGTCTTAATCATAGAACTCCATATATTTTGTTTTATTTTCTTCTTAAACAGCTTAGTGAATATAGTTTAAGGATTTGTGGGTGATTTGAGTACTTCTTATGATTATCTCATCTCAGATTGTGGCAGAGTGGTCTAGTAGTAATTGGAGACAAACCTGATCCAGATTTGTATTCTGGTACTGATATTTATTAGTAGGTGATAGTAAGTAAGAGTTTATTCTCAGTACATATATCCTGTGAAACATTTTGGTCTCCTGATCAGTTTACAGTCATAAATTATTATTAAGGTCTGCAAAAATCTTTTGTTCATATGGTTTTATCTATCAATATATGCCATGTTAGAAATCAGAATTCAGAAATGTTTTAAATATTTATTTAAAAATCCCCCATTACATGTTTAAAAATTGAGGAGAGTGGCATTATTTTATATTTTTGCACATATATTTAATGTGCAGCTTAATAGCAGAATACTAGATTTTCATCGGCTTCTGCATTCAGTCTGTTTGGATTTGCTGTTTTAGTTGACGTTTTTGAAGAAAATCTGGCCTCACACAGATATGTAAGCTGGGAAAGGGAGGGATATAGCTTTTTCAGATAATTGTGGTATCCTTCTTTGGTAGTGCATCAAAATTTGTGGTGATTTCTTAAAGTTTAGTTGCACTGTTGAAGCAGCATCATTGTCTGGGGTAAATACACGGGGTTTGTCGTCTTGCACCAAGAAAATTAAGGACACGGACACATGTGGGTGGGTTAAGGAATGAGAAGTTTAATAGGCAGAAGAAAGGAGAGAGGAGAACAGCTCCTTGCCAGAAAGAGGCATCCGAAAGAAGGGGCAAGGCAGCAGACCGCAGCAGATTTTATAGGCAGGCTTGAGGAGGGGGTGTCTGATTTACGTAGGGCACACAGATTGGTTTGACCAGGTGTGATGTTGTTTACACAGTTTGAAGGGAAGGCTGGTTGCCCCGCTCCAATCTTACTATGCAAGTGGACTTTCCACTTGGCTCTTGCCATCTTGTCTGCTCCTTACTGTACATGTGACTGGCAAAAAGAGAAGATGGAGCCACCATTTTGAACATGCCAAGTCCCAGGTAGTATATTCCCGTGGGCACAGCTGCTGGCATTCACCTGTGCAAGCTTACAGCTTGTTTATATCTGCAGCTCAATTTCACAGGCTGCTCTTTGTTAGAGAAGAAAATGATTTTGGGGCTGCTTTTCTGGAAAACCTTACCAAGGACTATACCCTCACTATCAGCCTAAGTAATTTCTTCTTAACTCCTGTATCACTGTGAAATCTGAAACCATATCAGTAAGTATTTCACTCTCTATTACAGGAAACTCTGTCTTGGTCTTTGAATTTTTTTTTAAACTAAAGTTTCGTTTATATTACATTGGTCATTTGGAAAATTTGAAAAATGGAAAAATCACATTTCCCATTTCATTATATAACATGAAGTTGTACTTGCTGATATCAGTTGCAGTTTTATCAACAGATTCAAATTATGGAAAGGTGTCAAGATCAAGGTGGCAGATACAGATGTTCTAAAATTCTGATTTTCACTTGAAAGCTCAAATTTTATTATGGGCAGTAAGTCCTGTCTGTTGTTTTCCTTGCAGTCACGGGCTTACTTTGTTTATTTTTGAGAAAATGTCTTTTCTATACCCAAGTCTATATAATCACAGTTTTTTTTTTGTTTTTGTTTTTTGTTCAAATATGATGCTTATGAAAAAAGGGGCTAGGCTAGTTCAGCTTGCAACTCAAATTAGTGCTTTTCTGTGAGACAACCATTGAATTTATTGTGCAGCATAAACACTTTATATTTACCATTTTACCATTTTGGTTTTTTTTTTGAGACGGTGTCTTGCTGTGTCACGTAGACTGGGCTGGAGTGCAGTGGCATGTTCATGGCTTACTGCAGCCTCGAACTGTTGGGCTGCGGTAACCCTCCAACCTCAGCCTTCTGTGTAGCTGGGACCACAGGTGTGTGCCATTAGCCAGGCTATTTATTTATTTATTTATTTGTAGAGACGAGCTTTTGCCATGCTGCTCAGGCTGGTCTCAAACTCCTGGACGCAAGCGATCTGCCCACCTCAGCCTCCCAAAGTGCTGGGATTACAGGCATGAACCACCTGTAATTTCCCCCCGAAGAATAAAAAGTAACCTTAGCTGGTATCTTTGGCCTTGAAACACTTAGAAACCTGGTCTGCTTACCATTTTGAAACATGGAACATAAAAAAGACATGTTCTTGAAGGTCAAGATTTAATAAAATCAACAAGTTTTACTGTATCAAGAATTTGTAACTTAAAGGATGGGGAAATAGAATATTGCTCTTTATGAGAGGCGCTGAAAGAAATTTGTAGTCTTTTTGCAGCGTACCTCGGACACCTCTCTACCCACCCAATGACAATAATAAGAAATAAAGATACTATTAAAAAAGATCAAACGAATTTGGAAAAAATAACCCATTATTTTTGAAATTAGGATCTCAGTGGGAACTCAGGGGAGAAGTAAAACATCCTGGTATGTTTTACTTCATTGTAGGAGCCAACTTTTTAGAAAAGAAGTTAAACACTTTTTTGATAACAATAACAAAAAGAGTTTAAAACAAAACTATGTTTTAACTTCAAGTTATTTTCCAATCTTTATTCAAGTGTTCATAAATATTTTATGAAATTTGGGAAGTGGGAGTCTTAATTTTTTTACCTAAGTGTATTCCCAAAGGTTTTAGTGTCATTTAGGCCTTCTTAAAGAAGAAAATGAGTTTATAAAATACACATGGAGGGCTGGGCACGGTGGCTAACGCCTGTAATCCCAGCACTTTGGGAAGCTGAGGTGGGTGGGTCACCTGAGGTCAGGAGTTCAGGACCAGCCTGACCAACATGGAGAAACCCCGTCTCTACTAAAACTACAAAATTAGCTGCCTGTGGTGGCGCATGCCTGTAATCCCAGCTCAGCTACTTGGGAGGCGGAGGCAGGAGAATCGTTTGAACCTGGGAGGCAGAGGTGAGCCGAGATTGTGCCATTGCACTCCAGCCTGGACAACAAGAGCAAAACTCTGTCTAAAAAAAATAATAAAATAAATAAATAAATAAATAAATACATGTATATATAAAAATATGTAAAAATATAAATATATATATATACACACACAGCTCAGTATTTAGTGCAGTATGCCTTGTGGATTGATTTTAATAAAAATCTCTGATTATGTAGTTCAAAGAATGAATAAGATCTTTGCAGGTTTGAATAAAAACTAAAATATTAAAATAGTCTGTTAACTCCTCATTCGTCCACTTAAATTGACAGCATTGTATAAAAGCTAAAGTCTATAGTTTTATATTTGGTTTTGTCATTTAACAGGTTATAATAATCAGTGTTACATTGGGTAGATTATTGATCATCCAGGTACACCTTCCCAAATATAAAAAGGGAAAAGTCAGAGTCTTACATACACTTTATTTCCTTGTTTAGTTTTTAAGCTTTCTTTGCCTTCTGTCTTCAATTTTATAGTTCACAGTTTAACTTTTTTAGCACAAGGGAATTTTAAGACAAATATACATTTGTACCTATATAGGGGCAGGTGCAGAAAATGTACATTTTGATTACTTAAAATGACTCTATCAACATTCTTGTGTTAAGGACTTATTTTCTCAATTGAATACCCTTGTCTTTTAAATTTATTAGCAAATGTTAGTCAAAGGCTACTTAAAAATATCTGCAAATTAAAATGTGTGTTCTCAATTACTATCTCTTTTGGTATTTGAGAATTCATAGCTGTGAACAGAAAGGTATCTTATCTCAGTAGCTGAGTGAGCTAAGCCTGGTAGAATAATTTTGTAGGATATTTAACATATTAGTGATTATGGAAAGCATTTTGTCACTTTAATTACTATCCCTATCACCTAGTGATGTTTAAGACATTTTAGATGCTCAATAAATACTTGAATGAATGAAAGGAAGGTCTCATAGAAAATGTAAAATTTTGTTTGTTCTATTTGAAAATATTGTTTTCCCTTCTTGTAACTTATTGCTCCGTTTTGTGTCTCATTTAGTTCAGGAGCCAGGAGCTACCTTATGTCTAAAATAGTTTCGTCACATTAAGCTAATCCCCTTTGAACATGCAGTTCAATTTCTTTAATTAGCTTTAAAAATAAGGATCATTAAATCAGAGTGCCACCATCAATTACTGTGCAAGGGTTTGCCTGTTCAATAATGCATCAGAGCTGTGCTTTAATCAGTATTTCACTGAAAGATTTATGGAAAAGAAGGCCTCTCTAGGTTCCAAACTTGAAATGGAGTCCTATTATATATAAAAAATTTTTCTTGTGATTGCTATCATTTTAGGTGCTGTATTTCATTGAATGCTGTCAGCATCCAATCTTTGCATTTCATAGTTGGAATCATTTCCAGAGAGTGTTTTACAGCATTTTTGGTAAATTCACAAGAAAATAAGCACATTTTTTTGTTCTGCAAGAAGAAAATACAAGGTGCATGATTTAAGAAAAAGTCTGCATTTATAAGAGGAGCGTCTGTTATGGCAAATTCCCTGAAGAATGGCTTATTTCTTGTTTCTCATTACGTTAAGGTGTCTAACAAATAAACACAAAATATGGGAAATTGAACTAGCAATGTATGTCTGTTTAAACAATTTACCAAAACTAGGGTTGCAAAAGTAGTACTCATTTTTTCTTACTAACCTAATTTAAGATAATGTATATTTTAGCTTTTAAATGATAGATTATAACATCCATCAGATATACATAAGTATTTTGGTCATTCTTACTGGTATACTGTGTATTGAGAATAAGTCAAAATAACAATCATAAAACAGATTTGATAATCTACCAAAAAATGCTTTATGAAATAAAGTTTGATCCTAAGCAGTCATTTTTATAGGTATTTACAGAAATACTTCTGGAAAGATTGATGGTAACCATTAAAACAGAGCTAATAATATTAACTTTCTTTTCAGTTAACAACTCAGAAGAAATAGATGAAATACAAGAAGTGATATTTTAATGCTTTATAGTACATTTAGTTAAATGAATATATGTATTTGAAAATCTTCTATTGGTTTAAAATTGAGTGCATTATCATATAGTTATGGTGAAAATATTGTAAATGTTTTTGAAAAGAGGTATAAGTAATTTATAATTTTGAAATCTCATAATTACATTAGCCTTGTCCCAGCATGTATCAAAATAGTGTGAAAGTATGGCATAATTATTATTTCCAAAAAATAATTTGGTATGCAATAAAATTATTGAAAGTTTTAAAAATTTATAATATTTGTGGAAGACAAATATAAATGTGTTACAGAGGTTAAAATATGTTTGTTGAGGATTCATCTTTACCTGAGCACTTGTTAAAGGACTCCTTCTGGGAGTGGGAATTAGCCGGTTTAATCCACATCAAGCCAGTGGAGGTCCACATGTCACAGTGGTAGACCAAACTTCGTCTTCAGTTATTTAGTTCCTGTTCTCTTCATTTTAAGGTGAATGTCTGGTCAATGAACTTTAAATTCATAGTTACAGATAGACAAGATGTAGCTTTCTGTATACAGGCTGTTGCTACTACTTGCCTTCTTTAAGAGACGTGTTTTTACATCTTTCATTGGAATGCCCCACATTTTTTGCTTCGATTTTATGTTTTATTTTGCAAACTTTGAAAAATTGAGAAATAACATACATTAAAGGGAAAAGGTGTGCCCAAGGATTTTTTTTAACAAATTAAATATACATGTAACCCTTATGTAAATCAAGATATGGAAAATGATCAGCACTCATGATTTGTTTCACCTTTCATTCAGTCCTAATCCTCCCCTTCAGGAATTACTGTTTTGACTTTATCTCAGAGATAAGTATTACTATTTGAATTTTATGTAAATACAGTCTGAGCATATATGCTTCGTGCCTGACTTCTTTGTCTTGTCTTTGTGTCTGTGAGATTCATTTGTATTGTATGTGTAACAGTAGTTCTTTTTCATTTTCTGTTTGAATATTCTAGAATATACTTGTCCACTCTTCTGTTGATTGCAGTTTTTGGCTGTTATAAATAAAATTGCTGTAAACTTCCTAGTACCTATGTTTTAATATTCGTAAGTGTGTATTTCTCTTGGATGTTCACTTAAGAGTGATATTTCTGGGTCCTAAGATATATATTCAGCTTTCATGGATTCTGCCAAACTGTTTTCCAAGGTGATTGTAAGTCCAACTCTTTCACAATATTTAGTGTATGAAAGTTCTTGTGGCTCTACATCAATGCTCACACTTAGTACTACCCACTTTAAATTTATTTTCTCCACTTTTAGTGACTCTGGGGGATATGTTATATTATCATTTTATTGTTTTAATTTGCATATTCCTGATGAATAATAATGCTGAGCACCTTTCCATGTGGGATTGGTCATTTGGATATCTTCTCAAAATTTGGGAACTTCCTGTGTTTTGTTTTGTTTTTTTTCACCCATTTTTCTATTGATTTTTCAGTCTTTCTCTTAGTGATTTACAAGAGTTCTTTATATTTCCTGAATACAACTGCTTTGTTGGATATTTGTATTGTAACCATTTTCTCCTTTGTATTTTGCCTTTTCATTCCTTTAATTGTATCTTTTAATGACCATAAGTCGTTTTTATTTTAAAAACAAATTTTAAATTTTAAAAATAAAATGTTTCTTCATGGGTATTGCTTTTTGTTTTCTTTTTTGCCCTACTTAAGAAACCTTTGGCCACTTCTAAAATACAGAGATTTTCTCTCAGAAAATTTATTAAAGTTTTACCTTTTAGATTTTTGATATGAGGTAGAAATAAAGTATTTATGTGCATGTGTATGTTTATAAATAATTTTCCATTTGAATATCCATTTGACCCAGAACCATTTATTGAAGAGATCATCCTTTCTCCCTTACATTGTCATTATTGTTGTAAATCACGGGATCGTATATGTGTGGGTCTGTTTCTAAACTCCATGTTGTGTTCCAATTAAAAAAATTTTTATCATATTTAAACGTATTTTTAGAAAACATTTTAGTTTCTAATTGTTTTGCTGGGAAATACTAAACTGTATTTTGATATTGATTTTACATCCACCTACTTACTAAGTTCACTTATTAAAGCTAATGGTTTATTTGTAGATTAATTTGGATATTCAGTATACACAATTATGTGGTCTGCAAATAATTATGGTTTTTGTTTCTTCAGTTCTAGTCTTTATACTTTTAACTTATTTTCCTTGCCTTATTGGATGACCTAAAACCTTGGGTCTAATATTGAATAGAAGTGGTGATAGCATGGATTTTATCCATTATTTTTTTCTCCCATCTTTTGAGCTGATCCTCTTTTTCTCCTGTATTCTGTTTATTCTGTGAATTAAACTAACTGATTTTCAAATGTTGACTCACCCTTACATTTCTGGAATGCCCAACTTGGTCATAATCATTTTCCTCTTTAAGTATCTTTGAATTGAGTCATTAACATTCTCATTTAGTATTTTTCTATTTATGTTTATGATCTATAGCTTTTTTGTCTAATATAGTCCTTGTTAGAGTTGGCAATTGAGGTTATGTTGGCCTCAAACAAAAAGTAGAGAGCAATTCCGTCTTTTTCTTGTCACCAAAAAATTGATGTTAATTTGGAAAAAAAAAAATGGGAGGAATTTACCAGTGAAACTCTAAACCTGTTCTTGTTCTATTTTTGCGGGGAGGGGGGATTTTTAATAGTGCATTCAATTTCATTGATAGATATAAAATTATTATTATTATTACTATTTTTTGATAGAGTTGCTGTCTGTCACCCAGGCTGAAGTGCGGTGGCTCAATGCAACCTCCACCTCCCAGGTTCAAGCGATTCTCCTGCCTCAGCCTCCTGAGTAGCTGGGATTATGGGCGTGGACAACCATGCCCGGCTAATTTTTTGTGTTTTTAGTAGAGATGGGTTTTTGCCATGTTGGCCAGGCGGGTCTCGAACTCCTGGCCTCAAGTAGTCTGCCCCACACTATTGGTATTTTGATAAATGTGTTTCCAAGGAATTTGTTCATTTCATGTATTTTTTCCCCATTTTTTTGCGTAAGGTTATTGCATGCCTGTAGAGTCTATGTTCCTTTTCTTAAATTCCCAATACTGGAAATTTATGTTTGCTATATTTTCTTAATCAGTATTGTTACAGGTTTATCAGTTTCATTAATCTCATCTTCTTTTCAAAGATCAACTTTTGACTTTTTTGAATTTCTTTATTGTATCATTTTCCTGTTTTGTTGATTTTTGCTGTAATATATGTTATTTTCTTCCTTTTCTGAGTTTGGTTTTCTGTTTTTAGCTTTTTGATTCAGATGCTCAGCTCATTGACATTTCATCTTTCCTTTTTTTCCCTCTTATATCTAAGTCTAAATTTCTGAGCATTTCTTTAGCATATCCAACAATTCTGGATGTAGTTTGCAGTATATGCAGTGTGTCATATGTTCATTATCATTCAGTTCAAGATTTGTTTTAAATTCCTCCCTCCCTCCTTTCCCTCCCTCCTCTCCCTCTGTTTTGTTTTGTTTTGTTTTTACTTATGTAGATTTACCTAGCTATCCCCACAATCAAGATCACCACAAAGATCTCCCTTATTCTGTTCTTTTATAGTCATACTTAACCCCTTTCCCATATTTGTAACCCCGGCAACCTTTACTTCATTTTCCATCTCTATAATTGTGTCATTTCGAGAATGTTATAAAAATAAAATCATAATATAGGTGACCTTTAGAGATTGGCTTGTTTGCATGCGGCATAATGCCCTTGATATCTTGAAGTTGTATATAGTAATATTTTTCTTTTTTTATTTTTCAGTAGTATTTCTTATTGGATGTACCTATTGAGGGGTATTTTGTTTCTGGTTTTTCACTATATTTTTCACTATAAATAAGCTGCTGTGAGCAATTGTGTATGGACCTAGGTTTTTGTTTCTCTACAATAAATATCCGGGAGTGCAATTGCTAGGTTGTATGGTAAATGCATGTCTAGTTGTTTTTAGAAACTGCCAAACTATTTTTCAGTGGGGTGTACAATTTTACATTTCCACCAGCAATGTCTGAGCAATCCAGCTTCTCTACATCCTCACCATTCTGATAGGTACATAGTGATACTTCTTTGTGATTTTAGTTTGCATTTCTTTAATGGCTAATGATGCTAAATTTCTTTTATGTACTTACTTGCCAGCCATATATCCTCTTTCATGAAATGTCTCTCTGTTTTTTGCTCATTTTCTAGTTGGGTTTTTTTTAACTATTGAGTTTTGGGTTTTCTTTATATATTCTAGATATGAGTCATATGTCAGATATATGTATCCTTGACTTCTTTGATTCTACTTTAATTAGTACTTTTACCACTTTCCAAAAAATGCAAGGAATTAAAAACACTTCAACTTTATTTACCCTACTCCTACCTTTTGTGCAACTATATGTACTTTAATTACATATATCTTGAAAGCTCCACAAGTTTAGATTATTTGCTGTTTTAAGGAGTTCATACTGATTTACATTTTTAAACTCCTTTTTGTACTGTAATATTTTCTGCATAGGGATCTTCTGAGATTTAATTATTTTCCTGCCCAAGATTTTACTTTGGTATTTCTTTTATGCAAATCTAAGGTAACTGTGTGTGGAGTGTGTGTGTGTGTGTGTGGTGTGTGGCGTGACACATCTAGGTTGTCAGATATTTTTATCTTTTTGTTTTTTAATCATCTCATTAACATCTGGCGTTTGTTTTTCTTGAGAAGTTAGCTGTTGGTCTTATTGTTCTTTGAAGATTAGATACCTTTTTGCTCTAGTGGTTTTTAAGATTTTCTTTCTATCTTGGCTTTTAGCTGTTTTGCTATGATATACCATGCTAGTCAGCCTCTAAGATGGCCAATATTTCCTACCTTCTGATATTCATGCTTCTGTATATTCCCCTCTTCTTTGGTATGGGCTGGATACTGCTTTGCTTTGCATCAATAGAGTATGGCAGAAGAGTTGGTTTCTTTTGATACCTTTAAAGTGGCTTATTTATTTATTTTTTAACAGCTCTTATACACGTTTTTAATTGTTCTCAGTGGAAAAGTTACTCTGATACAGTTACTCACACAGAATGACCTTCATTGTATATAGAACTAAAGATAAATTATGTTTTCTTGGATGCTAGTCTAGAAGCAGCTCTCCTAGCACACCTGCAAATGAGGAACTTGCTAAGAAGATACTGTCCATTTCTTCTGGAAGGCATATTGAATGATACCTAGGGCACTAAACACTTGTCTACTCAGACCTTCTCTAGTTTGTGTCCTTCGCTAGCTTGTACCAGCTAAATGTGCATTTCTCAAAAAGTCATTTTTAAAGCTATTTGTACCAGTTGTATTTATTTTATAATTGTACAACTTTATTATGTAATATACAATTTTATGACAAGTTTATTTTTCTATGAAAATGTATTTAAATTATTTTGAAAAACTATATAGGTGAATTGATAAAACAGTTATTGGTGAAATTGTTAGTTATATTTGATCAAACTGTAAAACATGTTTATGATAAAAGATATTTAGAATTATGAAATTTGTTACAGACTGAGGATCCCACACACCAAGATCTAATGGCTATGGTATGTTTGCATAGTAAAAAGTATTTAGATTTATGCTATGGTAAGCCAGATTGAACAAATTGCATGTATGGACAAATCCTATATACAAATGAATATACATGTGTTTTTTTAATTTAAAGTAAGGTACATATTTGTTCTTTGTTATGATTTCTGCTTTATTTGACCTTTTGTAGCATGTGAACCAATACTGGTTCTAACTGCATCTTGTAAGAGGACTTTTCCTATACTTTTAAATACTTAGAAGGTGTTTTAGCTTGCCCTTTCACATAGAATTTGCAAACTTTTAAATTGAATAATTTGTATAATATTTAGGTTATGTTTTAGGTAATAGCACTAATTAAAATCCATAAATTAATATGTTTATTTACTAAATACATAAAAGCCCCTTTTAGACTGAAATGTTCAGCCAGAACTTAAACAGAAAACAGATAATTATTTGGTGACTCTTGCCCATTTACTAACAACTTCCATAAATTATACAGAATGTTTATCTATATATAAAAATTGCCAGATATTTATGTTTTCTTTTGTTTATTTTATATTCTTAAGGATGAGAATCAAGATCTTTTCATTAAAAATTTATAGCATGACTGCTATGAACAGACCTATCAAGGCAAATAAGATACATTCCTATTCCTCAAAGAGATTATAGTTCAGAAAGCCATTTTAATAAAGAATTATAGCATAATCAAAGTTGCCTTTCTACTTTTTCTTATGAGTATAAATTTGCCAATGTATAAATAAGACTTTTGTATGGTGGTATAATTAAATAATAGTTTTTAAATATGTGATCTCTATAACCTTTGCTTTTACATTTATGTAGACCTCAAGGTCAGGGATGAAGCAGGAGGAGTCATTGACCTTCCTCAAACCTTTAACAAATTAGGAAATGACAATTGATATTAAATACTTTTATACAGTTCTCATTTTATAATATTTTACTTGTTTTGCTCGCACTGACTTTACTCTTAGAATGCCTTTATACCTAATATTTCATAATATCAGAGCTTCTATTTTACCATGAATCTCTTATAGACAGACTCTCTATTCTCGGAATGCGATTTGTTCATTCTGGCTTGCCATAGCATAAGTCCAAATATTTTTTCCTATGTAAACATACCATAGCCATTAGGTCTTGGTGTGTGGGATCCTCAGCCTGTCACAAATTTCATTATGCCATCTGCTTCAACCTGAGCTGTGTATCTTCTGCTGGCAGACTTTATTGAAGTTGTCATGGCTCAGGATAAAAAAAAAAAAATCAGTCTTGGCATAAGAAGCTTACTTTTGAAAAGGTAATAATTGATCATGCTTGCTATAGATTTTAAAATAAACATTTAAAAGGATTCCCAAAAGTCTCTTCTCATCACATTGATCTCTTTTTCATCTGTGATTGTAGATAGCCAATATAATGGTTATTGGTAACTTTGGTAACTTAATGAGTTTTCCGTTTTATTTTTAAGGATAGGTAACTCTTATGTGTAGATTTTGGTGGCATATTGTGAAATATTTTGATAGCTTCTGCCAGGGGATGTTCTTTACCTAATGTTTTATTTGAAAAATGATATCTCAAATGTTTTGTGTGTAATACAGGGACAATATGTTTTGTGTATAATACAAGGATGATAGGAACACCATGATGAAAAAAATTTAGGTCACAAACAACTTAGGTGTGTGACTTTACATAATTTCATCGTCCTTAGAATTGATATGATACTTGAAAGGTTGTTCGGGAGATTGGATCAGAATTAGATCCTTAAAAAATAGATAAACATCTTTTTCTGCCAATGTATGTTGAACATCAACTCTGTATAAGGCATTCTTCTAGAGAGTGAGGGCATAGTAAAAACAAAACAGTCAAAAATTTCCACTGGAGAGTTTTTGCATTCTAGTCTGTCTCCACTAACTGGGATGAAAGCTTCATGACAGCAGGGTGTGGATCACGTGGTAATAAGTGCCATGAATTAAAACAGGGCAGAGTAAGTTTGTGAAGTATAATGGTGCTGTCTTAGACAGGGATGCCAAGGACGATTTTTCTGTGGTGAGGCTGGGCACACCTGAATGAAATAAGGAAGCATGTGGATATTTGGGGAAGGATATACCTGTCTGGTAGAGTGGTATATCCTTGGCAGTTTGAGGCACAGTGAGGAGGGGAGCACAGCTAGGGCTAAGTGGGTGAGGGACAGACTGCTAGGAGATGAGGTCAGAGAGTGACCCCAAAACATCATTGAAGTAAGCTTTCTGTTAAGTAGTTATAGACAAAAAGTCACAATCCAGACACCCAACATAAATATGAAATTAGGGTTGACTGCATTGCTTTATTATTATTTATATTTAACTTCAAACTCTTTGTAACAGGCACACACAAATAATTATAAAATCATTTCCCAAAGTGGGATGATCTTTTCCATTGTTGTTACGTGTGTCATTATACTTAGAGTTAGCCAGTCAGCACAATTTGAGGGCACAGTCCTCCAGACTGCCAGTGCTGCCCCACACTTCTGATACCAACTGCGGCAACTTAGGGTCCAGCTACAAACTTAAAGGTATAAGGATACACAAAACCACCCTCACTTATGATATCAGCTGCAAGTTTGCGAGGTTCCCCAGCCACCTTGAGGTTTCATAATTCACTAGAAGGTCTTAGAGAATCTCTGAAATCTGTTATACACATGGTTATCATCTCTTGTAGGGAAAGGATGCAGTTAAGAGTCAGCCAAAGGAAGAGATGCATAGTGCAGATTATGGGAGGATTCCAAACTAGAAGCTTGTGTGACAAGCTTGTGCTTGATCTATGTGTGACAATATGTATAGAATACAGCCATGTGTCATTAGGTAATTTCATCGTTGTGCAAACATTGTAGGGTATACTTACCTAAACCCAGGTGGTATAGCCTACCACACAACTAGGCAACAACTGTTGCTCCTAAGCTACCAACCTGTATAGCATATTACTATATGGAGTACTATATGCAGTTGTAGCACAATGGTAATTATATGTGTATCTAAATATAGACAAAGTACAATAAAAGTGTGGTTAAAAGATAAAAAACGGTACACCTGTATAGGACACACTTACCATGAATGGAGCCTGCAGGACTGGAAGTTACTATAGGTGAATCAGTGAGTGAGTGGTGAGTGAATGTGAAGGCCTAGGACATTACTGAACACTACTAAATAGTCAATATACTGTATGCTACTAGATAGCCAATATAATGGTTGGGTTATTGGTAACTTTGGTAACTTAATGAGTTTTCTGTTTTATTTTTAAGGACAGGTAAAAAACTTATATATAGAGTTTATACATAAGTTATAAATACTGTACACCTAGGCTATACTAAATTTACAAAAACTTTTCTTTCTTCAATAATAAATTAACCTTGGCTTACTGTAACTTTTTTTGCTTTATAAAGTTTTAATTTTTTTAAAAAAACTTTTGACTCTCATAATGGCACTTAGCTTAAAGCACAAGCACATGTATAGCTGTGTTTGACTGTGTTGCAAACCCAGGAATATTACCTGATCTTGGTGTTCAGAATTTTTTATTGGGGTGTTATTTCATAGGTGTGATTGATTGCCCTGCCCATATGATTAAAATTCAACTCCGAATTTGGGCTTATATCTTGTGGCCTTGGGGCCCACCATGAAGAAGAAGGATACCTCATCACTCAGGAAATTCTGAGAGTTCAGAGGTTACTTCATAGGAAAAAAATGTATGTCTGGATGTATTTGTGGGTGTGTTTTAATGAGTACCCTGAAGTTGAACCCTGGAAGTAATTAGTTTTTTAATTTTCCCATCTAATAAATGGTGCTGCATTGAACATTTAGTGATGAACACACATCTTTGTGTATTATCCTAATGTTTATCCTTGAAATAAATTTCCCGAAATATAATTGCTGGATCAAAAGATTTGGACATTTTGAAATTTCATATGTACGTCCTCGTACCCTTGGGATATTTCCTATGAAATAGTTTATGGAATGTCAAAATTCTTAATACTCCCTGTATTACTCTTAGGTAAATATTGCAACTTCAGCAACTTCAAATATTGAATATGCCCACATTCCTCATCTCAGCCCAGCTGTGATTCCTACTCTGCAAAATGAATCGTTTTTATTATCCCCAAACAATGGGAATCTGGAAGCACTTACAGGATCTGGTATTCCACACATTAATGGGAAACCTGCTTGTGATGAATTTGATCAGCTGATCAAAAATATGGCCCAGGTAAGAACATTTCTTTCTGTTATTGTAATACCTGTAATAATTTAAGAATGTGATCAAGTTGTAGATAATTTGAAGAATATAGTGACATTTATAACATCTGAAACAATTGGAATAAAAAGTCAGTTGTGGGAGTTTAGATGGTTCAGAGATTTTCTATTACAGTTTTATTTATTTAAATTTGAGTATTATATGTTGTATTATAGAAATATTCTTCAGGATAAAGTGCTAACAATTACCTTGGAAAAATTTTTTTCAATTTCTTTTTTTTTTAAACAAAGAAATGGTTCTAATAAGATGACTGTTATTGCAATAATTGGCTTTTAATTTAAGTTTTTTTCGAGACATGTCTTGCTCTGTCACCCACACTGGAGTGCAGTGTTGTGACAGCTCTAAACTCCTGGACTCAAGGGATTTTTCTGCCTCAGTCTCTTGAGTATCTAGGACTATAGATGTGTGCCACCACACTCAACTAAGTTTTAATTTTATTTGTTATAGAGATAGGGTCACATTAGGTAGCCCAGTTTGGTCCCTAACTCCTGGCTTCAAGTGATCCTCCCACCTTGGCCTCCCAAAGTGCTGGGATTTACAGGCTTGAACTACCATGCATGGCCTGGCTTTTAATTTTATTTCTTGTTTTGTTTCCTAAACAGGGTCGCCATGTAGAAGTTTTTGAGCTCCTCAAACCTCCATCTGGAGGCCTTGGGTTTAGTGTTGTGGGACTAAGAAGTGAAAACAGAGGAGAGCTGGGAATATTTGTGCAAGAGATACAAGAGGGTAGTGTGGCTCATAGGTGAGATGGTCGCAGCGTCTACTTGGTTTTCGATACCACATTCTGAAGGTTTTGGTCACTATGTGGGAATTTAGAAAAATAATAATGAATGGAAACAAATAATTGAACATAATCTGGTTATTAACCAGTTTTTAGAAGTCATTAACATTGTTGTGATAAAATAGCAAGTCATTTGAAATGGGAGTAGCTTTTAAATATAGTCATAACTTACTTAAGTTTGGTAAGGAAAGAAAAATTTGAGAATAACATTATTTTGATTGTTAATTAAATGGGCTCTTTTTGATTAGATTTTAAAAATCACTATACTGGAAATGACCCATAATAATTCGAGTTGCATTTGTTTATATACCCAAAGCAATAATTTAATATAGTTGTCCATCAGTATCCATGGGGAATTGGTTCCAGGACTCCTGCAGATACTAAAATCTGCAGATGCTCAAGTCCCTTATATAAAGTGGTATAGTATTTGTATATAATCTGTGCACATTCTTCCATATATTTTAAATCATCTTTAACTTATAATGCCTAACACAATGCAAATCCTATGTAAATATTAGTAGTCATACTGTATTTTTAAAATTTGTGTGATTTTTTTTTTATTGTTGTGGCATTACTTTTTCTGAGTATATTTGATCCCCAGTTGGTTGAATCTGTGGATGTGGAACCCATGGATACAGAGGGCCAACTGTACAGGTATATACACTTTCATTTTTAGAAGATGGAAATATCCAAGATGTCATGTAGGCTGAATGGGGAGCTGAAATAAAGAGTACTTTATATGGGAGGGGTTGAGTAGGAGCAGCAGTGGAATAACCTTACGAGAGTTGATGAACTGCAGCCAAAACGTATATTTTTTTAAAAGTAGAACTGCAGGGAAAAGCTTAGAGTATTGGAATTAAAACTAGGATTAAAAATGACTTGAACATACATGCTAAAGAAGCTGTCATTTCCTTGAGAACTCTCAGATTTTCTTTTATCCCCTTTTTCATCCTTGATAGAGATGGAAGATTGAAAGAAACTGATCAAATTCTTGCTATCAATGGACAGGCTCTTGATCAGACAATTACACATCAGCAAGCTGTCAGCATCCTGCAGAAAGCCAAGGATACTGTCCAGCTCGTTATCGCCAGAGGCTCGTTGCCTCAGCTCGTCAGCCCCATAGTTTCCCGTTCTCCATCTGCAGCCAGCACCATTTCAGCTCACTCTAATCCGGTGAGTACTTAAAATTTTCAAAAGGAACAGAACGTATTTTTCAGGTTCTTTTTGGTTATCTCCAAGTTTCTAATTTGTCTTTGCACTTCTTTAGTTTTTGTCTGACTATTCTTTTATCTTTCCCTAGCCTGGAATATTTGTTCTTTAAGCATGATAAAGCTTCTAGGTTCTGAAACAGCCATTACTTTTCTTTGTGTAGTTTTTTCCTTTGACAGCATTCCTTAAAAGTGGAAAATGTAGTCCTTTAACAAAAATTGACTTTATCTGTAGACAAATACAATCTTGATTTTGATTTAAAAATTATACAATTATATTGTTACAGTTAACTGTCAGTAACTTTTAAGAAGTCATCTAATTTGGAATCCTGCCTCAAGGCAGGATTGTGCAGAAGACATTCTTAACATGTGACCTTTTTTCCCTTGATCTTTTTCTTTTTTTTTAAGAAGTGCTACAAAAGATCTTGCAAATCAGTGCCTGTCTTTAACTGCTGAAGTGAAGTCATTATGATGATATATTGATAATTTCAATAATGATTCTGTCAGTAGCGCTTACATTCTGTTGAAAGGGAAGTATACCAAGTGAAAGGGACATTGTTAGGACTCATTATGTCTGAATTTAATTATTTAATAACCACAAAAATTCCTACTGTAATATAAAATGTTAGTGCTTTGTAAATTTCTACAAATTCATATATGAGCTTCATTTGTAGGTTCACTGGCAACACGTGGAAACTATTGAATTGGTGAATGATGGATCTGGTTTGGGATTTGGCATCATAGGAGGAAAGGCAACTGGTGTGATAGTAAAAACCATTCTGCCTGGAGGAGTAGCTGATCAGGTAAGCTACATCAGTAGGTCTGTTATGCTATTTTATCAAATAATACTTTTTTTTTTTACATTTTTTTGTTATAGAGAAGAAACTTTGGCCTTAGATGATGCCAAAGCAATTGAGTTAGAATCGTTTTATTGAGTGTCCCTGAAGTGTTGTCTTAGACCTAGGGGAGGAATACCTTTGAAAAGGGACATTAATCTTAAATTATAGTTTTAGACCATAGGCTTAACACTTTTGAACCTCAGACTAAAGTCAAGGTTATGGATTTGATAATGTGGAGGTAGCTACTATTTGTTTTATAGTCATAATTCATATTTATAAACCTAGTCAGCTGTTTTGTAGTCACAAGGTATTATGGGAAAATATATTTTATTAGTCAGGCAAAAAAAATTCAACTTGTTGCTTTAGTGATGGGTCACTGGTATCATCTTTGTATATGAAACACAGCCTGTTTTTATCACTTGAGTAGTTGATTGAGGCGTTATCATTTATGACGTGATATTGTTGCAATATATGTGAGAAAAGATTTAACACATTTGTTATGATTTATATTTTAATTTGATAAGGCTTACTGGTTTAAGTAAGTTTTTCCTTGATTATAACTTTTTAAAAAATAAAGTGGTTGTTCGTACATGTGTGTCTGAACTTAAACTAGGAAGTCCAATTCATCAAATATTTCCTGTATTCATAAATGAAATTCCTGTTTAATGACAACCTTGTCAGTAGGGGTATTAACAGTAATATAATAGTATGCAAATTTTTCTTCTTTTTAAACATTAGCTGGCATCTAGCAGCATCAAATGAAGTGTTTCTGGTTGACTAGCATGTGATATTTACATGCTTTATCTTCAGTATGGAGCTGCACTCTTCAATACTGTAGCTGTCTGCATATCACCTTTAAAATTAAAATTTAAGTTAATTAAAATTAAATGAAATTACAAGTTCAGTTTCTCAGTTGGACTAGCCACATTTCAAGAGCTCCATAGCTGTTGTATTGAGTAGTGCAGAAGAGTTCCGTCATTGCAGAAAGTTAATGGACTGCATGTGTATGGAGGCTCGTAAGGCTGCTTTTCACTCCTCATATCTTTCAGAATTTTCACTTCACAAGTATTTCACCTGCACATGAGTTCTTTTGGGATATTTATAATAGAAATAGCCAGGCAGAAAGTTGTGATATTAATATAATGCTTTCTTGTGGTTTATACCATATTTTAGATAACATGTATTTGCATAGTGACTTATATACAACTTTGCTTAATGGCATTTTTTTCTTTCCCTCCAAAAAATTCACAAAAAAGCATTTGGGTAGAAATCAAAGTGAAAAGTTCATATGAACTCTTGGTAGGTAGAAGTCAAAATGGAAAGTTCATATGAACTATTGATTTAAAGAATATTTGTAGATTTCATTTATTGCATCACACTGAATGATGCTAGGATGATTCAAAAGACAGTTCATATTATAACCATGTGTTTTATGTCCTGTTTGGTAACTCATATTATTGCTTTTTAAAAAATTAATCCCCTCTCCTCATTTGCGATTTATCTGGTGCAGTTAAAATAATAATAGTCTAATTATTCAATATTGTTTTACTCAGCATGGGCGTTTATGCAGTGGAGACCACATTCTAAAAATTGGTGACACAGATCTAGCAGGAATGAGCAGTGAGCAAGTAGCACAAGTCCTTAGGCAATGTGGAAATAGAGTTAAGTTGATGATTGCAAGAGGTGCCATAGAAGAACATACAGCACCCACTGCTTTGGGCATCACCCTCTCCTCATCCCCAACTTCAGTGCCAGAGTTGCGGGTAAGTAGTTAAGAATAGTTAATGTGAAAGTCGGAGAAATAGCACTTAGATGACGACAGTGATGTTTATTTAGAAACTAGACTTACTAATGTTCATATATTAGTGCTAAATAATGTGATGAAATTCAAATGTAGGGATGCTTTAGCACTAATAATATTTTATTAATCAGGAATAATGTGTAAAACAAATGAAAATTAGGTTGTTTAAAAATGCTAGATTATTTTACATTTTTATTTAAGCAGCACATTTATGAGGATAATGTTAAAAATATGGATAAAAGTTTAAAAATTATTTGGTACTGATATCTAAAATGTTTAATTCTGTCTTTTTCTCAGTTAGAAGACTCTCTGTAAGGTGGGCCATAGTTCTAATCGTTCTCTTTCATCAACCTTCCCGTTAGTATTTTTGTTTTTGTTTTGAATGTGTGGAGGTTGAGGAGTGGAGGCAGGCTTGGTGGGCATGAAAAAGGCTTACTAAAACCTTTTAGTGTTATTGTTTTAAAGTATGTCTTAGAACTATTATCAGATTTGTAATAAGTAGTCATTATTCTGACCCAGTTATATACTTTTTAAACAAAAGTTATTCTTTTGGTGTTATAACAAAAGCTCTATTCATATGCATAGTATTCCATCCTTGTCCTTAACTTGATATGGAAAAAGCTAGAAAATTTCAAAATTATTGGAAAGCAGTGGGTATATCAGCAGATTTATAGGTCACCAGACTACAGAGGATAAATATTAACAAAATAATTTATCCAGAAATCTCTTAAATATTTAAGAAGAGAATTACACCCAGTTTCTAGGTAAGCCTTATAGTAAATACAAGTCCTATATTCTTTTCCCATAGATGTAAAAAAATCTGTATTGTTCTATTGAAGTTTTTTCTAAGCAGTTGCTACAAATTCTTTTTTAATATCCTAACCTCCTCCACAAGCCCTTTAAAACTTTATTAGAACACTTGTAATTTCCATGATTCTGTTGTTTTTAGGAATGGAATTTGGTTGCTATTTTTTGCAAAGAGAAAGAAGTAAAGAAAGCTTGTTTATGAAAGTGTTTAAATGGCATTCTTTTGTGGTAAACAAAACATTTTATTCAGCGATATATAAATGAATGCAATACCGAAAACCACTTGATATAATTGAAAGCTTAGAAAAATATCTGTTCTGTGCATATCATCATTTCTGAAGCTTGTGCCCCTTTTAAAACCATTCGATAGTCAAATTGCCACTCTCTAAAATAGCACTCGCATAAGTCTTATTAAAAATAGAAAACACATTTGTTTCAATTGAAGCAGATTTCATCCTGTCATTTTCTTGTAATTATCTAAACTTTAAACTTTTGCTAAGTTTGCACAGATAATTATGTGCAATGAAAAAAATAAATCAAACTTTACTGTAAAATTGTATCTCATTTAAGTGGACTGTCAGAGTTTGTTTAAAGAAATTAGAAAACATCAGCTAGCCCCAACCTGACTGTCCATTAGACTCTATAGCTTTGATTTTGTTGTGCCCTTCCTACGGTTCTCTGTAGCATCTGCTGACACCATACTAATACATAGTACCAATAGCTTATCGATGATATATTGTACCAATTAACTAGTGCTTAATTTTTGGGAGACTTGCTCTTCAGTCCAACACAGAATTAGTAACAATTCTATTAGAGAAGGCTGACATCTGAGAAACCCACTTTCAGCTATCATTCAGGATGCTGAATTATGAGGAATTATGAGGAATAATGAATTAAGACATGTAGAGTCTTAATTCTGAGTTACACACAAACTGCTCAGTAAATGGTAGCTGGTTTAGTTGTTGTTATTCTTTTCCTGATAGACAGTTGACCAAAGTGATATTTTCTTTCTAGATTAAGTGGCAAAGCTAGATTTAACTTGTTGATCTGAATTCATAACATTAGTTTTTTCAGCTGTACTGCATCCTAACTTCTTCAGAAATTAAAATGAGCCGTCTCTGAAAATAGAGTTTGCTAAAAAATACCTGTTTGATTTAAAATTTAGTATACGCAAACAATAATGTATTCTCTGATAAGGGAAGGTTCAATCTTATTCCTAACATCCCTTTCTGAGAAAAAAATGATGATGTCTATCCCTGTGTTCAGGATTAAAGGTATCATCTCTATTATAATTCTCTGCTAGAGAATTAAAGTAGGCCTGTGGCTTTCTTTTTACATATTTATTTCAATGTATATTTATTGATCTTATTTTAGGTTGATGCTTCTACTCAGAAAGGTGAAGAAAGTGAGACATTTGATGTAGAACTCACTAAAAATGTCCAAGGATTAGGAATTACCATTGCTGGTTACATTGGAGATAAAAAATTGGGTAATTTTAAATATTAAATATTCTTTTAAACTTGGCAGTTACCTCTGATATCTCTTACAAAATATTGAGTTGATATTACATGTTTCACATTGTTGGAAAAACTGGTTGAAAACTTCCTTAGGAATAATTTGAGTGTAGGTGACTCTTATATTGTATTTAAAACAGACAAAACAATTATTTTATTCTTTAGCCTATGTTTCTACTAGATGATACATATTTATTCTAAATTAGAGCTTTATAGTTGGAGAAGTGAAGATGGATATTCTTTGAATGTGCTTTGAAAATTGTGAAAAATAACCTATTTCTAATCTTAGAACCTTCAGGAATCTTTGTAAAGAGCATTACAAAAAGCAGTGCTGTCGAGCATGATGGCAGAATCCAAATTGGAGACCAAATTATAGCAGTAAGTTACACATTTAACAATACCTTTGTTAATTTTCATGGTTGAGAATTGCATTCCCTAGTTTACTTAGTTTTGAGAGCTACAGTTAACTCTACTAAAAAAAATACCTCTGTACTATAAAAAGCTTAAGCTTTTTTGGTGACTTAAGGCTCTTTTTACAATTACCCTTTTTATTATTTTGTGGAAGTAAAATAAGGGCATTCGATATAAGCTTTACTAGTCTAGTTCAGAAGGGGAGACTTCTTTCTTGAATAATTCCTGATATATCTAATTTCTGGTTGTAATGAATTTATTACATTAATATTACACTTATTATACTTTCCTTGCAGATACTCCAGAGGTAGAGACTAGATGTCCAGTACCTTTAGAGTACTGGAATATGAATTAGGGATGCCTGCATTTTTTTTTTTAATCAGCAAAATGATACTGTTCTTGTTGGCTTTATGGCGGGGGCTCCTTTTAGCCCTAAGGGTATATAAGAATGGAAAAAAAAATCTAGCTTCTTTTAATTAGATCAAGCTATCATTGCTATCATTCTAACATCAATGTGTTTTAAACATACGGCTATTCAAGGCAGTGTACAAAAGAGTACAACTTTAATTTCAGTTTTCAGTTGATACTGGACTCCCCACACTGCAGCCTGAAACAGAAATTCAAGAGACCCTGCACCAAAACTTCCCGATCAAATAAGTTTAGGGGAAAACTGCCCATAGGATAGTCTCCTATGACTTCACAGTGCACATAGAAAAATTGAAGACAGCTGGGTGTCTTCAATGAGCTGGTGGCTCATGCCTGTAATCCCAACACAGGCAGATCCTATCTCTGAAAAAAAAAAAAAAAAATTGCTGGGAACGATGGTGTCTGCCTATAGTCCCAGCTACTTGGGAAGCCAAGGTGGGAGGATTCCTTGAGTCTAGGAGTTCAAGGCTGTAGTGAGCTATGATTGCACCATTGCATTCCAGCCTGGCAAACAGAATGAGATCTTGTCTCTAAAAAAAGACACACACACACACACAAGAGAAGTCCTGCAATAGAGAAACCTGTTTATCTGTTTTACCTTAGTGTTTACTAAACTTTTGTAATTGTGAGGTCTTTATTCTTCCAAACATATATTCATATGTTTTGAAAGACATCTTGAGGGAGTGCTGATATATCTTAATAGATATTTGTTTATGCTTAAGTTTCTGTTGTCCCCTTAGAATCTTACTAATAGTGAGAAAGTAGGATATTAAGATAGAGGAGTCCTTGTTCATAGCAATATTATTCACAATCACCATGACATGGAAGCAACCCAAATATCTATGAATGGATAAACAAAATGTGATATATATGTATCTCTCCAATAGACTGTTATTCAGTCTTTAAAAAGAAGGAAATCTTATCACATGCTCCAACACTGAAAAACCTTGAAGATATTATGCTAAGTGAAATAAGTCACAAAAAGACAAATACGGTAGGATTTCACTTACATGAAGTATCTAAAATAGACTTACAGAAACTAGAGTACTGGCTCCCAGGGACTGGGGAGAGGGATAAATGAGGAGTTGTTCAATGGGTATACTTCTGCAGTTCTGCAAGATGAAAAAATTCTGGAGACCTGTTGCATAATAGTGTGAATATACTTAACACTATTGAATTGTACTATTCAAAATGGGTAAGATGGTAAATATTGTGTATTTTTCTACCACTATTTTAAAAAATAAGGAGTCCTTTATCTCTCCCTTTAAGTCCACATTGTAGCTCCATGAGTCTTCTTGGGTTTTGTTCTGTGAAACTCCTGCCTACACTTGTTCACCTCTTCAAATCTATGCTAAAGATCAGATTGTGCTTGCCACCTCATCTGGCTATATGCCTGAAATGAGCTTTCTCTGTGTATCTTCATTTTACCATACAATGTAAATGAATTACTGTACTTTTTTTTTGTTTTGGGGGAAAGTGAAAGAGAGAAGGAATAGTTACGGAGTCTAAATCCATATCTGATGCTGAATTACAAATTGAAAGCATAGTGAATTTACTCTTTTTTCTCCTGTTATCTATATTAATCAATTAGAAAGCTTTTTAAAAAATCAACTTGGTTGAAATATAATTCACATACCATACAATTCACCCATTTAAAATGTACAATACAATAGCTTTTAGTATATTCAGAGTTGTGCATTCATTACCGCGATGAATTGTAAAACATTTTCAGTACTCTAAAAACATTTTCAGTACCCCTTAGCATTCACTTTCTCCCCCATTCTCCCAGTTCTAGGCAACCACCAGTCTACTTCCTGTCTCTATGGATTTGCCTATTCTGAATATTTCATGTGAATGGAATCATACAAGACGTGGTTCTTTTGACTGACTCCTTTCTCCTTTCACTTAGCATAATGCTTTCAGTTTCATCTGTGTTGTAGCATGTATCAGTCTTCATTTCCCTTTATTGCTGAATAATATGCCTTTATAGGATATACCAATTTTTTTTTTTTATCCATTCATCAATTGATGGACATTTGGATTGTTTCTACTTTTTGGCTATTATGAATAATGCTGCTGTGAACGTTCATGTATAAGCTTTTATGTAGGTATATGTTTTCATTTTTCTTGGGTGTATACTTAGGAATGGAATTGCTGAATCTTATAATTCTGTGTTTTACTACATATCAAACTTCCTGATTCAGTTTCTTCACTTACAAAGTTGGGATAAGGAAAATTCTCTTGTGTGATGTTCAGGAAAATCAAATGAGTGTTTTATTGAAAATACCTGTTAGCAGTTTAATAATTAAGCCGATATTAATTATTTAGAGGGTCTAAAATGATTATGTATTTGAAGGGTCTCATGATAACTTCCTTCTAAATTTTTCATTATCTTCATTCTTGTACAAATGGAATCTCAAATATAATTCCTCTTAGGCAAGGTCAGTGATGAAGGAAATTGTTGATGCAAAGGTGGAAGAATCTTTTCTCTGAAATGTTTTCTTCCTTTCAATAAAATCACAATGAAGTACATATGTACTTCATTCTCATCAGTATTCTGATTTTTAATTTTTAGTGAACATTCTTTTACTATAAAGATACAAGCATTTTAAATTCCTGAAGAATATCATGCAATGCTTTTGATCATGTATTAATTTTTTACTAAATATCACCATCTTGTGGACTTTTGAGATATTTGCAGCAATGTTCTTCACATTTAGTTGCATTTTCACAACTGCAGTCTTTGTTGGATTTTTGTTTGGACAGCAGCTATTAGGAGTATAATCTGTTTTTATTTTGTGGTTGTTGAAGTGATGAGATTAAGAAATTATTTCTTACTATTTTGATGAAGTGTTATTTTGTAACTGAAAAATATTTTGTTATAAGGTTCTTGTTTTACACATTGTGTTCTGTGGACCCCTGCATCCACAGGGTTTCACTATAGGCATTACAGTGACGAGGAATAGACTGAATTTCTATTTTTCCCATTTCATATGTTGATATTCTGTTAATAACTTGATTTTTTGACAAAAGAACTCTGTTGTGTTTTCAAAAGTTGACCAAACTTGTCATTAGATGAAAATATACACTCATTCTTTTTAGTTTGATATTCAATATCTATGCTAAAAGCAGTAGGAAATTATAATTGATAAAAAATTATTAAATAAGCATATAAATAAGGAAAAGTATCAAATGTTGCCTTTGATTTTCTGTGACTGTGTTCATAGATTGAAGTTCTCTATACGTATAGGATATGTTGGAGGAGGCCCTGGCAAGCTGGGTTGAGTATGCTCAGGGGCCAGATTTTGTAAGTTGTTCCGAATATTTCTCCCCTATAATTGTTCCTGTTAATTGTGGTGTCTGCAGTGCACATTATGAGGATGTTGGCTCTCTTCTTTTTTTAATTTTAATCTTGGCCAGGTGGTCTTGAACTCCTGGGCTTGACAGATCCTCTCGCCTCTTTGCCTCCCAAAGTGCTGTGATTACTGGTATGAACCACTGCACCCTGCCTGGATCTCTTCTTTTCATGAGACAGCGCATAGGCAATTTGCTGCCATTATACTACCTAGTTCTACTGCACTCTTCTCTGTGGTACCATGGGTTCTGAACTGATTTCTTGACTCTCTTGTGATAAAGTGGAACCAGAGCTAACCAGGACCTTTTAGGCTTCCGTGACTTTGGCTCATATATAGCATGGGTGTGATTATATTGAAGAGAAACCTCTCCCATGAAAGCCTTGGAGATTTTTATGTTTATTACTCATTTCTTTACTCTTTTAATAATAATACCAGCTTCTGAATATTTTCCCGTTACAAAGTGCCATGTGGTATAATTCTTGGAAGATAGATCTTCTTATTTCCATGTTACAGATGAAGATAACTAAGACATTTGAACAGAAGTCTAGGTTTAAAAGTTCATGACTGTTCCATTATAGCAGTTTCTTCTGTGCTAGTATTATTCTCTGACATTTGAGTAAGGAATCCATTTTGAAATCCAAGTCATCAAGTTCAGAAGATAAAGGAAAAAAATGCATTTTTAAACATACTTTTAGTTTATTGTTATTAAAATCATACACCATAAAAACCCTAGAAGAAAATCTAGGTAGTACCATTCAGGACATAGGCATGGGCAAGGACTTCATGTCTAAAACACCAAAAGCAACGGCAGCAAAAGCCAAAATTGACAAATGGGATCTAATTAAACTAAAGAGCTTCTGCACAGCAAAAGAAACTACCATCAGAGTGAACAGGCAACCTACAGAATGGGAGAAAATTTTTGCAATCTACTCATCTGACAAAGGGCTCATTTCCAGAATCTACAAAGAACTCAAACAAATATACAAGAAAAAAACAAACAACCCCATCCAAAAGTGGGGAAAGGATATGAACAGACATTTCTCAAAAGAAGACATTCATACAGCCAACAGACACATGAAAAAATGCTCATCATCACTCGCCATCAGAGAAATGCAAATCAAAACCACAATGAGATACCATCTCACACCAGTTAGAATGGCAATCATTAAAAAATCAGGAAACAATAGGTGTTGGAGAGGATGTGGAGAAATAGGAACACTTTTACACTGTTGGTGGGATTGTAAACTAGTTCAACCATTATGGAAAACAGTATGGCAATTCCTCAAGGATCTAGAACTAGATGTACCATATGACCCAGCCATCCCACTACTGGGATTGCATTGGGGAGTTATACCTGATATAAATGATGAATTGATGGGTGCTGACGAGTTGATGGGTGCAGCACACCAACATGGCACAGATATACATATGTAACAAACCTGCACGTTATGCACATGTACCCTAGAACTTAAAAGTATAATAAAAAAAAATAAAAATAAAAAATAAAAAATAAAAAAAATCATACACATTAGATTTTTCTTAATAAAACTTCACTTTTAATATAATTGAACAATACAAATGTTTTGCAGATAAAAACAGCCTAAAGTTCTATGCATTTTATGAATATTTTTGCTGTTTTTTTTCCTTATTAGTGTGAGAGTAAATAGCAAGTTCATTTATTTTAGATTAATTTTTGTCTTTAAGGTTTAAAGAATATAAAATTTGAACATGGTTAAAAAGCCTTCTCATAGAAACCACTAGTTTATGGTTTAAAATTTAGAAAAATTCTATATATTTATGGTTAAATAGCATCATATTATATTTGTCTATACCTTTTTATTTTACTTAAAAATTTACCTAGGAGAGGTAGCTATGTAAGCACATGTAGGTCTGTTGTGATATATTGAAGGTGGCTTAATCATGGATAGTTATTTTGTTTACAGTTTGTTGTTACAGACAGATTATTACATACTACCTTATATTTCTTTTAAGGACATGAAACATTTAAATTCTGTTTTGTTGCTGTAATACTATTATTTAGATTTGAATTTTACTTATTTTCTTGCTCAGCACTGGATCTTGTATACTACAGTTTTCTTACTGAATTTTAAATCTGATTAATCTCGCATTTGGCTAGAGTGTTTTGAGTAAACTTTCAGGAAGAGAAGGTGTTAGTGGACTTTCTAAACTTTTTGTTTCTGAGAACCTCTTCTGTTGACTTCTTATATTTTGACTCTTTGGCTGGGGATAACAAATATGTTGGGCAAAGAGGATTTATTAGGTATAATCTTAACTTGAAAAATTTTGTCATCAACTGCCCCTTTTAATTTTTAATGGGGAAGGTTCTTCCCTTTCCCCTAGAAGAAATCTTAGGCAAGTCTTCATGTCTTAGGGTATTCTTATAGAATAAGTTATCCTGTGACCAATCAAAATAATCAGACACAGTTACAAATTAGTAAATTTTTTCTCATACTAAATAATAGTCTAATTTCAAACGAACCCCCTGGAATATTAGAAGCCCGCTACGAACGGATGGCTTACCTAGAGACTTGAGCCTGGCTCACTCCTGTGTGTGGTCCTCCTCTGGTCTATGCCCAGACAAAGCCAGGGAGGTGAGCAGGTCCCAACATAACAGAAATTTCCTCTGGCTTCACTGTCAAAGCAGCTAAACAGCTTATTCCTTGTCCTCCTGGTGGCATTAGACACAATCTACTGCATTGCCCCTTCTGCAGGTGACTTTGGACTTGAAGTCAAGGGGGAAATACCTGGGTGGGTATAGCATTCTTTCCTCTTAAAAAAAAATCTTCCTCTTAAGTTTTTCTTAACATTTAACAACACTCAGCTCTTTTATGCCCTGAATTATAGTTCTTTACCACCTAGTTTAAATTTCTGCATGGTGGCCCTTTTTACAACTTGCTTTGGTATAGGATATTAATAATCATAGCATCTCAAGCACAATTTCTGTTTTCTCATACATCACACAATTTCTGTTTTCTCATACATCACACTAAGTGTAAGATTCTTGGTTGGTTTGTAATTTCTTTACTAGAATTGTGCAGATAACCTAGTCTCTCTCTTTGCTGCCTAGAGGCTGGTAGATCTTTTTTCTTTTTATCTTTGAAATATAAGAATTTTACCAGGATACATTCAGGTGTGAGGTTTTATTTATTTATTTATTAATTTCTCATGATTTTCTGATTTTTCATGTGCCTCTTTGATCTATAGAGTTGGGTAAGTTTCCCTTCTCCCTGATCATTTCTTTGATTTTTTTTCCGCCTCATTTATCATCTTCTCCTTATAATTTCTTTTATTAGTGTGTTGGATTTCCTAGATCAGCCTATGTGTCTCCAGCCTTGTTTCTAATCATTTTTTATCTGTTTGTTCTTTTCCTCTGAGATATGGGAAAATTACATGACCTGGTCTTCCATGTGCTGACTCTGTTTTCGCAGTACTTAAAATCTTGTTGACTGCCTTCATTGTAAGTTTCTTTTTCTTTTTTTTTTTTTTGTGTGTAGATACGTGTTTCTTCCTGTAACTGTAATTCCTGCTTCCATAAATACAAGGAAATGTGAATTATTTTGATAGTAAGTTACAGGAAATATCTTTTTTCCTGTTCACTGCAGTAACAACTTCATAGGAAGATACATGCACTGATCTTCAATGTACAACCGTCTTTTGGACTGTGATATCTTATTTCACATCCCATGACCCTTGGTCATTCTCAGAAATAATTGGGTTTGTACAGATAGAAGTTGAGATGAGTTCTGCTGCAGATTGTATGTTTTTTTTTCCCAGATAATTCAGGAATTGACAAAGTGACAGGGAAGGGGAAAGTTTAAATTTACCGTAGCTTCATTTGATTCATTTGTAGATTAACAAAATGAAGAGGAAACCAGTGGTAGAGGATCACACTGGGAGACTTTGCCTCTGTTTTTGTTTTCTGTGTTTGCTGTGATAGCCAGGAGTTAGTTGGAGTTGTATGTGTGCTTGTGTGCACACATGTGTGGATAAGGTAATTTTTATTGCAAATAAAGTAATTCTGTGCTACGACTTGGAACCCAGCTTAGTATGGCCTTTAGTACTTGGTGTGTTTCTTGGAGTTACTGATTAGGATCCACATACACCATCTGACTGCCTCATTTAATGAGAGGGGGGTGTTTGTTTAGTTACTGAAGCTTCTTCTTGCCAGACAAGCTGTTCCCACACATACAGAGATTCAGTTGGCCTGCCTTTGACCTGGCCATGCGCAGACTATTTCTAGTAGAAATTCCTCCAGGTTGCTGGTCTAAGGACCTTGGTGCTTCTTTGGTTTCCAGTTTTGTTGCAGTATTTTCTCTGTTCTGTTTTGTTAGTTTTTGTAACAGGTAATCAGCAGGGTGGAGGTAGGGAGAAAGAACAGAGCCACATACTATGTTCAAGTTACCATCCAGCTCAGAAGTATCATAGAAGGTTTAAGGAACTGACAGAGTATGAGATTTTTGAACTAGATCAGAGGTTTCTGGATTTTTGATTGAATATTTCCTCTAGTAAAAATAGCTAACTACTCATTTTCCCTCTTTCCTCCTCACTATGTATTCATATATATTGTTATATATATTATATATCATATATATACTTAACAGACATTATATGGTGTTTACCTGTGTGTACATATACATAATTGTATATATACACATCCACATGTACACATATTTACAAAGCAAATGAGTTTTTAAAATGTTTGTTTAGAAGTTTTATTATATTCTTTCAGAAACCTTTGCAGTAAGGGTACTCCATCTTGGAGACAACTGATCTAGTGTTTTTTTTTTTTTATAAATATAAAATAAAATATAAAAAAAATCACTCAGATGCCCAGGCTGGAATGCAGTGGCATGATCATGAGTCACTGCAGCCTTTTGAACCTTCTGAGCTCAAGTGATCCTCCCAACTCAGCCTCCTAAGTATTTGGGATTACAAGCATGTGCCAGTACGCTTGGCTAATTATTCTATTTTTTATAGAGACAGGGTTTCAGCATGTTGCCCAGGCTGGCCTCAAACTGTGGGCTCAAGAAATCCTTCTGCCTCAGCCTCCTAAAGTGCTGGGATTACTAGACATTCGGCACTGTGCCCAGCCTTGATCTAGATCTTATAATTTTCACATATTTACTAAGTTAGTAAAGATCTGGATTATAAGATTTAGATTATAAAATCCAGATCTTTTCTAATTTAGTAAACATTTGAATGCCTAATATGGCCCCACTATGCTTGGAAAAGCATTACGTGTACAGTCATTTTATAGTCATTTTGCAATTCTAAGGAATATCAATGACTTTGAATTTCAGCATTAAATGTATTGCTCTAATTTTTCAAATTGTTTTTACTGTGATTTTATGAATTGAACAACATGTTAAAATTTATATTTATCTCCCTCAAAATATAATTTACTTCACAAATAAGTTTTTGACCTATGAGCCAATGGCTCTATATTTTAATATCTATAGTATGGACAGCACCATGTTTTGGTGACACTACTGTAAGCAGAAATAATACAGAGCCTGTCCTTGGAGCATATAGTCGTAAACCACATAATGGCAGAAAATGTAAAATTAAAATTCTGAAAACTGCTATGAGGAAGAATGTGTAAAAGGGGGCTTTGACTGCAGTCAAAGACATCAAGATAGTTTATTATGAAAACAACTATTGAACTGAGATATAAAGCAATTATAAGTGTTTTCTAAGTAAGCTATTGAGAAAGAGCATGGTCTAGAGTGGGCTATCCAGAGAGTCCAGGCTGAGGTAACTGGACTTGCAGAGACTCCATGGCTGAAGGGAGCACTGCAAGTCAGAGGAATGGAAGTGAGCCCTCTGTGGCTGAGGGGCAGAGAGTAATGGACTGCATCATTAGAGATGAGGTTGGGGCTGGTGGGAGATGGGGGCAGTTGACACAGGCCGTTCTAAGCCACATTGAGAATTTGGAGCATTGTCCTAGGGAGTTTTCTGTAGAAGGGAGGGTTGGGGAGATATGATAATATCTATATTTTGGAAAGATCACAGGGACATTTTTGAATGTCATTTGTGAAAAGGGGAAAATCAAATGTATTTATTTTTTTGAAAACACAAAAAGACACTTTTTTTCTTTCTTTTTTGAAAGGCAATATAAATATGACCTTGCGATACGTCAATGCACTCAATAAGCACATTCATCACTGTCTTTTATTCCTTTTAATCCTGCATAGTTTGGTTTCCAGGCTTAACTGTGCATTGAGATCACCTGAGGAATATAAAAGCATATTTAAAAAGGAGTAGATTAGGGCACAGTGGCCCGTATCTGTAAACCCACCATTTTGGAAGGCTGAGGTGGGAGGATCCCTTGAGCCCTGGAGTTCAAGACTAGCCTGGGCAACATAGGGAGACTTCATCTCTACAAAAATTTTTAAAAAGTAGGCCAAGCGCGGTGGCTCATGCCTGTAATCTTAGCACTTTGGGAGGCCAAGGCGGGCAGGTCATGAGGTCAAGAGATCGAGACCTTCCTGGCCAACATGGTAAAACCCCATCTCTACTGAAAATACAAAAATTAGCTGGGCATGGTGGCGTGCACCTATAGTCTCAGCTACTCGGGAGACTGAGGCAGGAGAATCGCTTGAACCTGGGAGGTGGAGGTTGCAGTGAGCAGAGATTGCACCACTGCATTCCAGCCTGGTGACAGAGTGAGACTCCGTCTCAAAGAAAAAAAAAAAGCCAGGTGTGGTGGTGTGTACATGTGATCCCAGCTACTTGGGAAGATGCGGTGGGAGGATTGCTTGAGTCTAGGAGGTTAAGCTTGAAGGAAGCCATGATTGTGCCACTGCACTCCAGGTTGGGCAATAGAGTGAGACCCTGTCTCAACAAAAAGAAAAAGAAAACGGCATAGAAGCCTGTGTCCTACCCTAGAACTAGTGACTCAGTTTCTGGATATGGTACCCCAGAATCTATATTAAAATAAACAGAACTCTCTCAAGTGATTCTAGTGCATCCCTGTTAATACTGGTTCCCAAAGAGATATTAGGGTCTTACTGTCCATTCCCTAATGAGAGGAATACTTATTCTCCATTCTTTTCACACTAACAAACTATACATACGCATTTTGTGAATTGGTAATACAAATATCCATTTATTTAACACATAACATGCTTTTTTTTAATCGCAGGTAGATGGCACAAATCTTCAGGGTTTTACTAATCAACAAGCAGTAGAGGTATTGCGACACACAGGACAAACGGTGCTCCTGACACTAATGAGGAGAGGAATGAAGCAGGAAGCTGAGCTCATGTCAAGGGAAGACGTCACAAAAGATGCAGATTTGTCCCCTGTTAATGCCAGCATAATCAAAGGTAAGTAATCCTAGGTTAATCTGGTTTTTAGTTAGACGTTTATATTGTCTACAATTTTTCAAAAATTCCAAAGTAACTTACTATTTCAGAATGGTTTTAAATTATTCAGAATGCTTTTTACCCTCAACTATTCATTATAAACCAAGGCAAGAAAGAAAGTTTAATTAAGTCAGGATTAATCGGGACCAGCAATGTGTCTATAAACTGTAGAGTAGGCTGCTGAATAGAGCAGATTTCTTTCTGTCTTATTCATTGTCACCATTTCTCAGTTGGAAACAGGCAGTCATTTACCTTTCTGTTTCTGCCTTACTCCTGGATGTCATTGCAATGTTCTCACTTTAGGGGAGTACTCGTCCGCCTGGATTATTTATGTGACCTTCATAATAATTCTAAATGCCCAGCCTTTCCTTGAAGGAATTGACTTTAATTCCACATTTAGAAATGTCATTCATAAGCTGTTTGTACATGAATATGTCTGCAAATTACTGAAACCCCTATGTAAGCTCAGTGATTTATTGGTAGAAATCAGGCTTTTGGCTGTTTCATTTCTAAAATTGTGGACCATTCTGATATTTATGCCATTTATACATATTGCACTATTAAGAAACAGAGGAGCAAATCACAGGAGAAATGTATTACTTCTTTTCCACTAACAGAACTTGCCTTTAAGTACACATAGTTATTAAGAAGTTTATCTCTAAAAAACAGACTCTCATGTAGGAGTTCAAATAAATATACTGGGTTTAGAAAAATTCAAGTGCTTGATTATACTAAAGATAAAATTACTAAAATATTTTTATCTTTAAGAAAATTATGAAAAAGATGAGGATTCTTTATCTTCGAGGAGAAACACCAACATATTACCAATTGAAGAAGAAGGTAAACACCTAGAGCCAGCTTATGTACTTCATTATTTTTCTTTTTTAGAAATGATTTTTACAAATGTGATTAAGGCTCTATGGATACATTGTAAGTTACTAAAAAAAATTTCAAAAAGTGATGTTTGTAAATCCCTATTTATAAATGTGACTAAGTGGTCTTACAGATTAAAGCATTCCATTTATAGCTAAATTTTTCTTTCATTTATTGTTCACTTACACTTTCTTGCTGAGTCAGTCTATTCTTACTTCCATATTTTTTTGACCAGAACTCCTTAGGAATTAACTGGTTGTATATGTGGTTCTAATTTAATCTCTTTGTCTCTATACAGCCAACATAAACTAACAGTTATAAAATTATAAAGTATTTAAAAATAAACACAGGAGAATCATTAACACATAAGCTCTTGGGAATGAGACTGTTCAATTTTGGGAGGCTTTTTTCTCACTTCTTAATTTTTCAGGGGTTCCAAGATTTAATATTGGGAAGTTGGTTTGGAAGGTAATTGCAGAGAAATTATCGCACCTTCTGGGAATTCTCTCACTATAAACATAGGACCCATCAAGCTATTTTAAAAAATTTAGAGTAGCATTATTATTATTATTATTTGTATTACAGACAGGTTTTGCCATGTTGGCCAGGCTGATCTCAAACTCCTGACCTCAAATGATCTGCCCACCTTGGCCTCCCAAAGTGCTGAGATTACAGGCGTGAGCCACCACACCTGGCCAGTAGCATTATTTTAATACATAGTTTTGCCAGAATGTTGCTCTCCTCTTTTTATTCTGTGTGCTGTGTGCTTCCTTTAACTTTCAGATTGCTTTAGGTACTTGATAACTTAAACCTACTGAACAGAATACAAGACTGATCTCCCTCCCTTCATGTGAATTCTTTTTACTATATGATTACACCAGAGCTTTGTTGTTCTTTAACATATCTGTTCCTTCATTATTGGATTTTCTGCTGAAAATTTTGAATGAGCTTTACTATTTTAAAAGGATATTTATGTTTGCAGAGATATTCCAGAAGTTAAATCTGTAGAATTCACATGAACTAATAACATTCTGCCATTTTTACACTAATAAGTAAATAAATTATTTAAGCTAAAGTGAATATCAAGAATTGTAGGAAAGGATAAAAATGTTTAGAGCATGATACTTGTGATATTAAGTGGGCATGGGTGTGGGAGTTGTCGCCAAGTTGCAGAACCATCTATTTTGCTTTGGTGAAGGTAGCTAATGAGAGATCTCTCTCTCTCTCCCTTTGTGTGTGTGTGTGTGTGTGTGTGTGTGTGTGTGTGTGTTTGTGGCAGGATACATGGGGGTGACTATAGACCTAGAATCAGGAATCCCAGAATCTTTTTTAAACAAAATAAAGCACAGACTTTAAGTGATTTTAATGCATTTGCCCTAGTACCAGTCCTCAGAAAAGGAATAAGATATTATTGCCTCTTCCACAGATATTTTACACATCGTGCAAGCCTGGACAAGTCATTTGACTTTCCAGCCAGATCAGAGGTTTAGACTTTATGATTTTTAAATATATGCCTGAAATCCAGTCTTGGGGCAATTGTGAGAGGGTAAGAATGTAGAGTTGTTCTGCTGAAGGTTGGTTGAATATGAATTGCAGACTGTTTTTATCAGCAGCATGATTCCCTACTTTCTCCATTCATAATCTCGCCTGCTTAAATCACTGCCTAGCTGTGTAAACACAGCAGACTTAGAAAGAAAGTGTGGAAAGAGATAGGACTCTGAACACTCTCCTATTTCCCTTGCAGAATCAGTTCAAAGCTTCCCTGTAATCTGCATTCATCCTTGCATAGTTATTTCCCTCTGTACTGAATTTATTTGCTTTTATTATTTTTAGTTGACCTATAATAATTGTACATATGTTTGGGGTACAGTCTGATATTTCCATACATGTATACAGTGTATAATTATCAAATCAGAGTAATTAGCATATCTATCACCTCATAGATTTATCTTTTCTTTGTGTTGGGAACACTCAACGCAACATCCTGCTCCTCTGGCTATTTGAAAATACACAGTACATCGAAGAGTGACATCAACAAGATGACAGATTAGAAGATTCCTCCCACATCCTTCTTCCTACATACATACAACTAGAAACTATCAAAGACAAAAAAAGCACCCTGAGTTGACCAGAACTAGAGGGAGAAGCAGAGAAACTTCCTAGGCCTACAGAATTGAGAAAAGCCATGACTGATAAGATAAATGGTAATTTTAGGCTGAGCTGCCCCCTTCCTCAAACTGGCATAATGCCGCTCAAAGAGAATTGCTTTAGACCCACAGTTCCCAAGATGAGAGGGGGAAATTGGAGTTAGACATTCAATCTCTCCCACTGGTCTGGTAATCTTTCACTGGAAATCCACCTAGGTCCCTTGCCTGTGAACCACTGGTAGTTCCGGGAGGGCTAAAGCACCTGGGGTGAGTTGGGAACAAAGACAGAGGCACTGATCACAGTGACTGGCATGCATTTTGGCAGGTATTCTGCACTCTGATAAGTGGGTACGCCATGTTGAAGAGACTGTCTAGTTCCATGTTGATGCTGGGGTACAATCTGTGGGAAGATCCTGTCTTTAGTTGGATTTTCCACAAAATCCTGGTGCTCTCATGGAGCCGTCTCCTGGCCTAGAAACAACTGAAAGGTTGGGATTAAGTTTTGGTGCCAGCTTAAATCTTCCCCAGACTGGGGACCCATAGCAGGGCAACAATACAATTCTAGGGCAATGTTTAACTTTCGGTGCTTGCTGTAAGCCTTCCCTAGACAGGAAATTATAGCAAGTCAAGGAGTTAGTTCCAGGGAAGTGTTTTAGTTCCAGTACTCATATAAATCCTCCCCAGAATGGGAAAAAACAACAGCCCAGCATTTAAGTTCTGATACCCAGTAGTAAAGCTCTGACACCACCAAAGAGCACTTGCAAAAACTGGGAGAGGTAACCAGCTCCTCAAATGAACCATCATCAGTGTAAAAATACAAGGACTGTGAAAACATGGAGAAGTAGGATACCACCAAAAGAAACTAACAGAACTCCAGCAATAGACCCAGAAGAATTGAAGATCTATGAAATGTTGTATAGAAAATTCAGAATAATCCTGCTAAAGAGGTTCAGGGAATCACAGGAAAATATGGATAGAAAACAAAATGAAATTATGAAATTTAAAAAATCCAGGATCACAATGAGAAATTTGATAAAGAGTTATTTCTTTGTGTCTTCTATTTTTATCTTTGTGTCTTTTATTTCACTGTATCTTTTATTTTTATCTCTGTATCTTTTATTTTTATCTTTTATAAATAAAAGATACAAACCTTAGAAGTAAATAATACAGTAAGCCAAAATGTCATTAGAAAGTTTTGATTGAAGCAAATTTGTTCAAACAGAGAAACTTAGTGAGCTTGGAGAGAGACCACATGAAATAACCCTATCAGAGGAGCAGAAAGACAAAATAATTTAAAAGGGTGAAGGAGACCTATGAGAATTGTGGGATACCATCAAGTGAACTAATCTCTGTGTAATAGGAATTCCTGAAGGACACCAGAGAGAAAAAGGCCTAGGAAGCACATTTAAGGAAATAGTAACTGAAAATTTCTCCAATCTGGAGAAAGACAACACCATCCAGCTAGAGGCTTAGGGCTAACCAAATATATTCAGTACAAAGAGGAAATCCCCAAGGCATATCTTAATCAGACTAGCAAAATAAAAAAAACTGAAAGCATCAAGAGAAAAGAAACACCGCATTCAAAGAAGCCCCAATATTGCTATATTGCTTTCTAGTGAAGTATTGGAAAAAGATATTTCATGCAAATGGAAACAAAAATGAGCAAAAGTAGCTATACTTAAGTCAGATAAAATAGACTAAGTGAAGCACAGTAAAAAAATAAAAAGACAAGGTTATTATATGATGAGAAAAGCATCAGTAGTTCAATATAGCAAGCAGATATAGCAGTTGTAAATATATATACACCCAACATCAGAGCACCCAAATATATTTAAAAATTAATAAACCTGAAGGGAGAGATTTACTGCAATATAATAATTGCAGGGGACTTCTGCACCCTACTTTCAGCAGTAGACAGATTGTCCAGACAGAAAATCAACAGTAAAACATCAGTTAGACTTCATTGTAGACCAAATTGACCCAATAGACATTTACAGAACATTCCATCCAACAGCTGCAGAGTACACATTTTTCTCAACAACATATGAAACATACTCCAGGCTAGACCATATATTATGACACAAAACAAGTCTTTATACATCTTAAAATGCCAAAATCATATCAAGTATCTTTTCTGACCATAATGGAATAAAACTAGATACCAATAACAGAAGAAACATTGAAAACTCTACAAATTCATTGAAATTTAATACTACGCTTCTGAACAGTAAATACGTCAATAAATGAAAAAGGAAATTTAAAAATTTCTTGAGACAAGTGAAAATGGGAACACGGCATACCAAACCTATGGCCTACAGCAAAAGCAGTTCTGAGGGGGAAGTTTATAACAACAAATACCTACATCAGAAAAGAGGAGAGACTTCAAATAAACAAACTAATTATGAACCTGAGAAAAGGAAGAACAAACCAAACCTGATGGAGCAGAAGGAAAGAAGAATAATTGTAGCAGAAATAAATGAAATTGAGACAAAAATACAAAAGATTAAGAAAACGGAAAGTTGGTTTTGTAAAGGTAAACGAAGTCATCACGTCTTTTGCCATAGTAACTAAGCCAAAAAGACGACCTAAAATAAATAAAATCAGAGACAAATAGGAGGCATTATAATTGATACTATTGAAATACATAGGATTGTTAGAGACTATTATGGACAACTGCACACCAGTAAATCAGAAAACCTAGAAGAGATGGATAAATTCCTGGACACTTACAGTCTACCAAGATTGTAAGATTAAACCATGAAGAAATAGAAAACCTGAACAGACCAGTAACAAGATTGAGTTGGTAATAAAAAGTCTCTCATTAAAGAAAATCCCAGGACTTGACACTTCACTGCTGAGTTCTACCAAACATTTAAAGAACTAATCTAGTTCTACTAAACTATTCCAAAAAATTGAAAAGGAGGGAATACTCACAAACTCATTATATGGGGCCAGCCTTGCCCTGATTCTAAAACTAGACAAGGACACACAACGAAAATAAAACTACAAATCCTTCATGAACATAGTTGCAAAAATCCTCAACAAAATACTAGCAAACCAGATTCAACAACACATTAAAAAGATCATTAATCAAAATCAAGTATCGTTCATCCCAAGGATGCAAGGATGTTTCAACATATGCAAATCAGTAAATGGGATACATCACATTGACAGAACAGAGAACAAAAATCATATGATGATTTCAATAGATGCTGAAGAAGCATTCAATAAAATTCAACATTCCTTCATGATAAAATCTTTCAAGAAACTAGAAATTAAAAGAACATGCCCAAAATAATCAAGGCCATATATGACAAATCTGCATCTAATATACTGAACAGAGAAATGTCAAAAGCCTTTTCTCTAAGATCTGGAATAAGACAAGGATGCTCACTTTTGCCACCTTTTCTTCAACATAAGTACTGCAAGTCGTTGCTGGAGCAATTAAGCAAGACAAAGAAATAACGGGCATCCAGATTGGAAAGAGATAAGTCAAATTGTCCTTATTTGCAGATAAAATGATCCTATATTTAGAAACCTAAAGAATTCACCAAAAATGATTAGAACTGATATATGAATTTAGTAAAGTTGCAGGATACATACTCAACATAAAAAATAGGTAGCATACACCGTAGCAAATAATCCGAAAAAGAAATCTAGAAAGTGATCCCATTTACAACAGCTGCAAGAAAAATAAAATACCTAGGAATAAATGTGAACAAAGAAGTAAAAGATTTCTGCAGTGAAACCGACAAAACACTGATGAGAGAAATTGAAAAGGACACAAAAATATGGAAAGATATTCAATGATCATGGACTAGAAGAATTAATATTGTTAAAATATCCATACTACCAAAAGATATCTATATATTCAATGTCATACCTATGAATATACCAGTGACATTCTTTACAGAAATAGAGAACAACCCTAAAATTCACATGTACCCACAAATGGCTCCAAATAGGCAAAGCAGTCTTGAGCAAAAAGAACAAAGCTGGAGGCATCACACCAACAGACTTCTAAGTGTATTACAGAGGCCTGTCCCAAAACACACACAGACACACACACGCACGCACGCACACACACACGGATTAAATATATAAATATAGGACCTGAAGGAAACGTTAGGAAAATGCTTCAGGATATTGGATTGATCTGGGCAAAGATTTTTTATGTAACACCTTAAAAGTACAGGCAACCAAAGCCAAAATGGACAAATGGGATCACATCAAGCTAAAATGCTTTTCTGCACAGTGAAGGTAACAATCAACAATGTGAACAGACAACCCAAAGAATGGGAGAAATATTTTCAAGCTACCCATCTGATTAATAACCAGAATATATAAAGAGCTCAAAAACTCAATAGAAAAACAAATAATCTGATTAAAAATTCACAAAAGATCTGAATAGACAGTCCGCAAAGGAAGACATACAAATGATCAATAGGTATATGAAAAAATGTTCATCACTGATCATCAGAGAAATGCAAGTCAAAACTACAATGAGATATCGTCTTACCCTAGTTAAAATGGCTTTTATCCAAAAGACAAGCAATAATGAATGCTGACAATGATGTGGAGAAAGGGGAACCCTCATATGCTGTAGGTGGTAATGTAAATTAGTGCAGCCACTGGGGAGAGCAATGTGGAGGTTCCTCAAAAAACGAACAGTTTACCGTATGATCCAGCAATCCTACTCTGGGTATATATCCAAAAGAAAGGAAATCAGTATAGCAAAGAAATATCTGCACCCCTATGTTTATTGCCATTCTGTTCACTATGGCTAAGATATGGAAGCAACCAAAGTGCCCATCAACAGGAGAATGGATGAAGAAAGTGTGGTATATATACACAATGGGATATCATTCAGCCACAAAAAGAATGAAATTTTGTCTTTTGTAACAACAGGGATGAAACTGGAGGACATTGTGTTAAGTGAAATAAACCAAGCACAGAAAGACACATACTGCATGATCTCACTTATAAGTGGGGTCTTAAAATGTTGGTTTCTGGACATAGAGAGTAGAATGACCAGAGGCTTGGAAGAGTTTGGGGAGTAGTGGGATGAAGAGGTATTGGTTACTGGGTACAAAAATACAGTTAAATAGAAGGAATAAGTTCTAGTGTTCAACAGTACAGTAGGGTGGCAATAATTAATAAGTTATTGTATATATCAAAATAAGAAGATTTGGAATGTTCCCAACACACACACAAAAAAAATGTTTGAGGGAATGGATATCCTAATTATCCTTATTTGATCATTACACATTGTATGCCTGTATCAAAATTATCATATATGCCCTATAAATATATATGATTATGTATCATGAAAATATTTTAAAAAGAGAATATACAATAGCTTGTTAATTATAGTCACCCAATAATGTTAGAATTACTCAGCATAGTGGCTTATTGGTGTAATCCCAGCTACTCAGGAGTGTTACTGAGACCAGGAGTTTGAGACCAGCCTGAGCAACATAGCAAGATCCCTCATCTAATTTAAAAACAAACAAATAAACAAAAACACTGAAACATATTTCTTCTATCTAACTGTACTTTTATATCTGTTAACCTCTGGACTGAATTTAATTTTGAGAAAATAACACTTATTTGGGGAGGCGAGTCTTCAAACCAAAAAAGAAATTATAGTTTATTGTTTAGTCTTTTAAGGAGGAAACAGAATCATCTTATTAGCTTAAAGCATAACAGATCTACAAAATATGCCTGAAATGAAAGCTCCTGGATATTCCCACTAAAAGAGGAGGCAACTAATAAGAAATCTGAATTTTTTAACACCTTTAAATTTGAAATTTAAAAGCTAAAAAGGATATTGAAATTTAATTTAGAGAATAGTGTCTAATAGAGATTTTAAAAAGACAAATCTTATGAGTAGGAACTGTCATGAAATATGGAAATCTTTGACTATGACTTTAAATTTCTCAACCAGTTTCTTGTTAATTTAGGTAAGCATTTTAAATTCAGTATTGTTTATATAATTTGTTTAGTGTTTTTCTTTCCTTTTAAAAATTTCTCTTTTTGTAGATTATTGAGATATCAATTATAGGCTTTTAATGTATAGCCTTAGTTTTTTATTATTTCTTTATATTTTCTCATTGTACATGGAGTTATATATATTGATTGTTGATTTCATTTATTTGATTTTGTGAAGTAATAACTTAGTCCTTTTTTCCCCTGATGAACTAAATGAAAATAAAACAGACAACATTGAAGATGACGTCACTTTTTACTGTAGCATTAGCAGAGGACTTCAAAGTGAATTCTGGAACTACTCAGAGTCCTTATTATTTTAAATAAAAATTAGATAATACACGGACACTTTAATAGAAATATAGTTAAGATTTAAAATAAATCTGTTAAAAGTGAGTAGTGTCAAACATACAAATGATAGCGTTCTTAATTGAAGTATTAAAATAATTATGGAGATGAGAATAGCCCATATATTGGGCGAAGAACCTGACTTGATACAATGGGATCTGATCACAGAATCCTTGGTACAGGATGTTAAGATATGGAGATTTTTGTAGTTTGCTACTAACTTAATTGCCTTGACTATTTCAGGTTATCCATTACTGTCAGCTGAGATAGAAGAAACAGAAGAAGCACGAAAACAAGAAGCTGTCCTGCTGACAAAGTGGCAAAGGATTATGGGAATTAACTATGAAATAGTGGTAGGTTAGCTACCTTCTGTAATTTTCTAACTTGTAACTGTATTTGAGCAGGCAGTTTGAGGGAATAATAGAGGCAATCATTAGAGTTCCAGAGAAGAACCAAATGTACAGGACTTTTTTAGACAGCCTAATGTGGTGATTCAGGTAATAAAAAAAAATTAGGTTGGAGAAAGGTATATAGTAACAAAGGAATGAAATAAATGGGGTGGAAGTTTTGAAACTTGTATTTTATCAGTATTTTAATATTTCCAGTAATAGTATGAATAATATAGGCACAAGGAAGGGTTTTTCTGATTTTTAAACCTATGATTTATAGAAAGAATGAAAACAGAATGAGTTTATTTAAAAATAAAACAAAATGTATCATGACTTACGAACAAAATTGTAGAAGGACTCTTTTCTACTCTTTCTTTTCCCCTCCTATGTATTTACCTTCCTGAAGAGGTTAATTCTACATACTTTTTTTCATACCTCTTATGCTGTGGTGAATGTTTTATGTTTATTAATAGCCTGTATATCTAGCGTAGCCATTGTGATCTACCATTCCAAAAGGAGGTCTAACAAAATTCATATAAATGATCAATCTTAAGATACATAGCAAATTTCACGGATTTCAAAAGAAAGAATAAAATACTATGTTAGGTAGAATTTTTCATATTTCTTGTAAATTTGTATGCCTCTGGACTAGAAGGGAAAAGATACAACAGATGACATATATTAATGACTAGCATTTATAGAGTACTTTGTGCCAAGCAGCAGTGTTCTTAGTGTTTCATTTAATCCTCATGACCATAATCATCTGTGGTTTTTTTCTCATTTTTTGAGACAAGGTCTCGCTCTGTCACCTAGGCTGGAGTGCAGTGGTCCAGTCATGGCTCACTGCAGCCTTGACCACCAGGGATCAAACTTCTCCTGCCTCAGCCTTCCAAGTAGCTTGGACTACAGGCATGCAGCACCACATCCAACTGATTTTTGTATTTTTTTGTAGAGACTGGGTTTCGCCATGTTGCCCAGGCTGATCTTGAACTTCTGGACTCCAGCAGTCTGCCTGCCTCAGCCTCCCAAATTGCTGGGATTATAGGCATGCACCACTACACCTTGCTATAATCTTTTTTTTTTAAACATTCAAAATGATTAACAGTCAAATATGAATTGAATAAGTATAGCTGTTACTACCATTTTTGAGTTGACTTAAGGAAAAATATGTTAAGGTCCATCTTAACAGTGGTTAATTTAACATGAAACTTCAGAAATTATTTTCATGGAGGGGTAGGGTTAATGTGGCAGGTGTGCATAACTGAGACTGCAATTCTTCGGGTGGTAATTGAATAATGAAGGAGACCCTTTGACTAGCCATTTTGTCATAGGCATCAGAGCTCAGACTGAACTTTTTCTTTTGTTTTAAATTTTACTTTAAGTTCTAGGATACATGTGCAGAACGTGCAGGTTTGTTACATAGGTATACACGTGCCATGGTGGTTTGCTCCACCTGTCAACCCATCATCTAGGTTTTGAGACCTGCATGCATTGGTATTTATCCTAATGCTCTCCCTCCCCTTGCCACCACCCCGCTACAGGCCCTGGTGTGTAATGTCCCCCTCCCTATGTCTGTTTGTTCTCATTGTTCAACTCCTACTTATGAGTGAGAACATCTGGTGTTCTCACTCATAAGTTCCTGTGTTAGTTTGCTGAGAGTGATGGCTTCTAGCTTTATCCATGTCCCTGCAAAGGACATGAACTAATTCTTTTTTTATGGCTGTATAGTATTCCATGGTGTATATGTGCTACATTTTCTTTATCCAAAGGCTGAAATTTTAACTACCCTCTGTGCTCATGCTTTCTTGGTGGCATTCCTAGTAATCTGTCAAGGGCAAAAGTGTACAATAAATGAAAAAGGACTAAGTTATTTATGGGCTGTGATCAGATAAAGGTAATAAGACATAGGTCTGACTTCAAATTGTTTGCTATGTAGTGATACAGCATAAATGAAATCATAAGGGAAGTAGTGTAACAGTACTGACTAATGGACATTATTGGATGGGACATTCTCAGAGGAAGTGATGTCTAAATTGGGTTTTCAGGAGTGAGAAGGATTTCATCCAGTATTAGATTTCAAAGTCAGATGATACCGCCTCTGAAGCTGACTTCTGCACGTTATCATTAAAATTTGAAAAAAGCTCTTTTTAATGAAACTTTTTTTTAGTCCTTTTGTCCCTCAGTTTCCTTAACTATAAAATGAAAGGGATAAAGTAGATCATCTTTGGCATACTTTCTGATTTTAGTATTATATTTATTGGATTCTGTGTGAAAACGAGCAGCTTTCTAACATTCTTCATTATTTAATTTAACAGTAGGAAATTGGAAGTTCATTCTTTTGTTTTAAGCTTTGATCATTTTTAAAGACCATTGTCTCTGGATACAGCATGAAACCAGGAATGTGGTTCTAGGTTCTTTGTTTAGATTCAAACCCTTTTCTAGCTGTGCAGCTCTGGTCATGGTAACTTTTCTGAACCTCGTTTTTCTACTTGGGAAACAAGGAGAGAAATTGTACCTATTTATGAGAAGCAAATGAGACCTATGTAATGGGTGCTTGCAGCTCACTGCTTCTGTTCAGTTTGTTAGTTCATGAAATCAAAAGATACCAGTACTCTTTCAAAGGAAAAGCCCCAAAGCTTTGCAGTTTTACGATATGGTTTTTGAAGCTTTGTGAGAAAGATGACCACTTTTGGGTAAACATAAAACATAAAATGTGTGCATGAGTAGAAATAGAAAGAAAGAATACAAAAATTGTGGTGGTTTCTTTTTTTTCTTTTCAGGTGGCCCACGTGAGCAAGTTTAGTGAGAACAGTGGATTGGGGATAAGCCTGGAAGCAACAGTGGGACATCATTTTATCCGATCCGTTCTGCCAGAGGGCCCTGTTGGACACAGCGGGAAGCTTTTCAGTGGAGACGAGCTATTGGAAGTAAGGAGCTATGCTGTTCCTTCTCCTCCTTAAACGAGACATGGAAAAGGTTGCAGGAGGCTTAATGTGGTGAATAAATTCTCATTTTAAATTTCGCCTCCAAAGGGGACTTGAGAAAAATCTACAAATGAAAACAACCCAAAGCAGAAATTTTGTATCTGTGTGTACATTTAGCTTTAGACCTAATTCCATGCCATTTTTTATTTAGGTTCAGAAAACTATAAAAACAGTCTTTGAAAATCTTTTTAACATTTATTTAATTTTTAGAATAAATAATACATTCATTCACATGTTTAAAATCACAGAGAATACAAAGATAAAGAATGGAAAAAGAGTCTCCTTCCTGTCCCCATTCATCCAGTTCTCATCACCCTTCATTAGGTAACTACTAATATATTTGCTTCTTTGTAATCTGCCAGTATTTTTAATTCATAAATAAGAAAGTTTGAATATATTACTTTCCCTCACTTTTCAGAACACACTAGCATACAATATATGTCATTGTCCAATTTTTTTTTTTACTTTATAATTACATAAAATGTCAAAGTTTTATAATATTCTTCTCCTTGTCCCTTTCATTCTTTGGAAATATTTTTATTGTCTTTTTTTTCCAGACCACTACGCTGGCAGATCAAACATGGATGAAAGCTAGTGGTTTTCTTTGAGTGCTTTAGAAGCTCCAATTCCAACAATACTCTAAACTTGCACATAAATTTAGATGGTATTTCCACAGGTCTCACTATAGTTCTGAGCACAGTAAACTATGGTAATGACTATAGTAAAATTTATATTTAATAAAAAAAGTGTTCAAAAGAATGTTCATATTATGAAGTGTTGTTTCTTGGACAATATGTCTTTTTTCACAGGTAAATGGCATAACTTTACTTGGGGAAAATCACCAAGATGTGGTGAATATCTTAAAAGAATTGCCTATAGAAGTGACAATGGTGTGCTGTCGTCGAACTGTGCCACCCACCACCCAATCAGAATTGGATAGCCTGGACTTATGTGATATTGAGCTAACAGAAAAGGTATCAGATCTGCATACATGAGGCTAACCTACATATATAATGGAAAGGCTAAATGACTTAAAAAATTTTAAGCATTTTTTAATTAGGTATTTGATTTACTTACATAGCCTATGGCTTGGAGGATAGAATTTAAAGTCAGACAAATCTGGGTTTGAATCAGACTTGACGCTAGCTGTGGGAAATTGGGTAAATCACTTCATTTTTCTGAACCTCAGTTTTCTCCTTGGTAAAATGTCAGTCATGATGCCTGTCTCAAAAAGCTGCCCTGAAGGTTAAATAAGATTATGTAATCATGTTAGATATTAATGCACACTACATACTTGTTTAGTTTACTTGCAGTATTTCTATGAAGTAGATGCTCATATTCATCTCCATTTGCAGAAGAGAAAACTGAAATATATAAATAGTATGTACATAGTACGTATGTTTTAAAAAATATTTTTGAATTACCTCTCCAACTCTGCCTGGCACACGGTTACCACTTAGTGAATGGCTAAAATATGGATGGACACAGCATTTCTGTGTGGATAGGTCTTACTTGTTTACATACTGTCCTTTTAAAATACCATAAATTTGAGTCCATAATGCTACATGTCAGATAATTCTCTGTGACATTCAGGAAGTCACATTCCTGTTTGTTTATTATTTTTCATTCATTGATATCATAATGTCAAGAAATGGAGCTAATCAGCTTTTCTAGGATACACAATAATACCTAAAGTTAGGATTTGGACTTTGCATGATTTGTGGTCTAGTCAAATCTCATTTAAGGTATATTGAGAGATGATGTTAGGATTTGATTTATATTATATTGAATGAATCAGTACAATGGAATAATTTTGAAAATTTTGAAGAATAAAATGCATAGTTTAATATTCATATGGGTGATTAGAATAGGGTAGAACAAGAAACATAATGCCAAATTTTGTAGCACTCAAAGTCTAGCACCCTGTATATATCCATCCATATTTTTATGTGTATAATGGGGTTATTACAATAAAGCAGATAGGTGTCATTTGCATTTGTGGTCCTAGGCTGTGCAATAATTAATTAGAAGCAAAGATACTGTACAAACTAGAATTTCATCCTCATAAACACATCTTTCTGTAAGTTATGTTCATATAGTTGAACAAAGTTGAATTAACCTATATTCTTTAATTTATTTTTACTGAAAGAAGCTAACATTTTGAATCCCTATTTCTGTCAGATGCTTTATAAATGTTACTTCATTTAGTCCTCAGAAAATTCTATGAGATGGGTAACTCTGGGGCCCAGGTTATGAACATTGCTCAATGTAACTCAGATTTTAAATATTCAAGCTGCTTCAAGCTGGGGCAAATCTGGTTTCAAATTTTATGTTTTGCCACTGTGTATGTTAATTTGTTAATGAAATAACCATATGCACAAGTCACAGTATTTTAGAACTCTTATTTGCATAGATTATAGAACTTTCATATATATCGATTTTCTCTTTTTTAATTATCTTAAGAATTCCTTTTATTGAATATCAAAATGGGTTTACATTTTTTTCTGACTGTAGAGATGATTGAAACACTGAAGAAAAAAGTGACAGTCACCCATAGTCATACTGTCGAGATGTAACATTGCATATTTTCGTAAACCATTGAATCATATATTTTTAATGTTTGTTAAAACTTAGGTATTTCTTCCTTTTTAACAGCTTTCAGTAATTACTACCTTAGTTACTAAAGGTTTCATGAAAAGCTGTTGCTACTCTTGTTTGAGGATGTTTTGTTCTGGACAGGCGCTGGTAATATCCCTTTTCTTGTAGTGTTGGTATGTGTGTCAGCAAATGTAATGCCTTTGAAATAAGAGCTGTCTGATGTTATCCAGCCTCATGTAGATCTAGGTGAGTTCATCGGGTCATCTGAGACAGAGGATCCAGTCCTGGCGATGACTGATGTGGGTCAGAGTACAGAGGAGGTTCAAGCACCTTTGGCCATGTGGGAGGCTGGCATTCAGCACATAGAGCTGGAGAAAGGGAGCAGAGGACTTGGTTTTAGCATTTTAGATTATCAGGTAAGTATATACTGCTTTTAACAATTTTTTTTAAAGATGCTGTATACTAAAGGCATATTGTTGCTATCAAAGAAAAAGCAGATGATGATAGTTTACAGCCATCAAAGACAATTTCTTTTTTCCAGTCAGTCTTTCACAATAGTGATTTATGTGATTCATTGATTATCATAAAGGATTTCTTTTAATATTGAGTTCATTGAGCTATTTTTATTTCACCTCTCGAGAATTGGAAGATACATTTTAGGAATATCATAGTGGGTTTTTTTTTGTTATTTGGGGAGTGTTTATATTATTTTTACTTCCATGCACTTATTTGATGACTCATATTTTAATGGTAAGTCATAAAGAAGTAGGTATTTCTTTTGTCTATAACATGAATGCTAATGTATAATCTGATATTCCAATTAATATTTCTGCTGTTCCAATCATTTGACTAAATTTATGAATATACTTAAGTTGATCAAGTTGGCCTTGTGTCCCTGGGTGCATTGCATTCTTGGCTAAGCAAAGAGATGGTTAGCCTGTCTGATGTAGTGCAGCTGTTGCTCCTTACACTGGATCAGAAAGCCACCGTAGATGACTCCAGGAAGTTGTGTTCATAGGGCCTGACTCTAGAGCCTTGTTAAAACATTAAGGTTGCTGTGTGTCTGAAAATACTTCAGTACCACATACTTTATGACCTCTCTCTCTCTCTGTTCTTTCATTTCAAAACGATGTGTCCTACCTTCAGTGCACTTATATTCTAGTAGTGAGTTGATGTTCCATATAGTAACACCCTGTTTAGCAAGTGCTTTTGTTAATAATTAGTATACCCAACATCTGGCCTCCAATAATAATTACAAAATTTGATAACTTATCAAAGTTAAAATTATAATTTTAAAGTTGTCTGTACAATTTAAGAGGTCTACTCAGGAACATTAGGAAATGAGGGTGCCATTGTTTAAGGTGACTTCTTCCTAAACTCTCTAAAATGGAGATAATCTTTGTCTAAATAATTAATTAGAAATTTTGTATGAATTTTTTTTGGCATGAAAATTTTTAAACACACTTGAAACAATTACTCATTCCTTACAATTTAGAGTGGACGACCTGTAGAAGAATTTTCTTTGTAAAATGAGCTGACTCCTCTTTCCGTATTGCCTTCTGTCAGGATCCAATTGATCCAGCAAGCACTGTGATTATAATTCGTTCTTTGGTGCCTGGCGGCATTGCTGAAAAGGATGGACGACTTCTTCCTGGTGACCGACTCATGTTTGTAAATGATGTTAACTTGGAAAATAGCAGTCTTGAGGAAGCTGTAGAAGCACTGAAGGGAGCACCGTCAGGAACTGTGAGAATAGGAGTTGCTAAGCCTTTACCCGTAAGAATTCAGATTTTATTGCTTCCTTTTATAAGCAAAATGGTTCATAGGTCTACTTTTAGCTTTAGGTGTTCTGATGACTGAATCATGACTTTTAGTGCTTCTCATCAATGTGATTACTAGCTCCATGGGTATAAAGATTTAATTTTGAGTAATATTTAAAAAAAGAAAGAAAATAGCCAGGAAGTTTATAAATAAACTTCTAACTTACTGGTCTTTGGTTCACTTTTGACATTGACTGATTGACTGATTGATTAATGGAGTCTTGCTCTGTTGCCCAGGGTGGAGTGCAGTGGCGAAATCTCGGTTCACAGCCATCTTCACCTCCTAGGTTCAAGCGACTCTCCTGCCGCAGTCTCCTGAGTTGCTGGGACACAACCATACCTGGCTAATTTTTGTATTTTTAGTGGAGACAGAGTTTCACCAAGTTGGCCGGGCTGGTCTCAAACTCCTGACCTCCAGTGATCCCCGCCCCCGCCACTCAGCCTCCCGAAGTGCTAGGAATACAGGCGTGAGCCACCGTGCCCAGCCTTGATATTTTATATTTGATAATAAGGTCATGATGAATGCAAAATCAAATATGTTAAAATGAATATGGCTTACAATATCTATACCAATGTAGTGGGGTATTAGAAAAATTAATAGCATTAACAACAAAATCTTTAATCACAGTGGAATAAAGTAGAATCTCTGTCAGAGTGACTTCAAGTTGCTAAATTCAGTTGACTTCAACACATTTGCTGTCTAATTACTGCAGAGCAGGAAATTAAACTTTCCAAAATGGGTTCATCAGTTTGTGGCTCTCCTGGCAGGGAATAGCTCCCAAATCATAAATTACTGTAATAATAGAAACAACTTTATGAATCTGTGCTACATAAAGCAGTATATTGTATTAGATGCACTTATTGTATTACAGTTAAATATTAGAGATGTTCTCAATATTTGTGAGTTGTTTTCCAGTACGTGAATATAGTTTGAAGTGAAAAAGCAGATACACGTTTTCTTAAGAAAATGCAAACACATAAATATAGTTTCATAAGTAGCAATATGGGTTTGTTAATTTTTGTGAAAGAATTTGTTAAAACAGTCAGCTTTGTTAATGTATTTTAAGTGTCAGTTAAAGTTTTATGCACCACTTTTTAGTTCACAAATGATTTCAGTAGCCTTTATGAAAAAAGAAAGAGAAGGAGGGCAAGATGATTGAAGAATATGGTAATCCAATCTGAAATCGAACCAGGCTTGTAAAAATCATGACAAAAGAGCACTATGGACGGGAATGTAAGAATAAAGATAGGCTGTCAGGGACTCTACCTATTTATTGAGATTGGATTATAAATTTGGTTCTGGTCTTTCTGTTGGACAGAGAGAAATGGCAAACATGACTCAATATACCTTTTATTTTTACTGTCCTTAAGGTGAAACCATACCAGTTATTCAGAAGCAGTCTTTTTTTTTTTCTGTATAATTCCAAAATAAATTTCTTTTATGATGGTATTTGATATTTTAAGTTCAGTGTGCACTGCAAAATATGATAGAGGCTTAATATATGTTAAGCTCACATACGTGGGCAGAGAAGAAAAACAGTTTTTTCCCCTATAATGCTTCTTCTGTATGTTTTACTATACCAGGTGATGTAGGCAGGCTGATTATCTAAATATTTTAGCCCATTTCATCTGAGAGTGGAATAAATGTGGTAGCTTTTCTGTCATTGTGACCAAGTTTGGAATATAATCTCTCTAAACTGCAAGTTAAGCAGACTGTAGACATGTAGAGATTTGGTTTTTGTTTTGTTTTGTTTCATAATCCATGCTAAATTGAGTTCACTAACATTCCTTTTCAAGTAAATTGAATTCTTTAAAATAATATTCTTGTAGGGGGATGACTGAAGTTGATATTTCTTTTTAATATTTGTTTTTCTGCAACTTCTTTTATTTCTTAATACCTAAAAGTGGCTTCATTTCTATATTAGGAAGTCATTGTTTGGTCAGAATATTTTGCAGATAAAAAGAACCAGAAGATTATTAGAATATTAAAATTCATTCATTTAAAAAAATAATCTTACAAGAAGAATGAAAGTTAGTAGAAAGGGATTCTCATCCAACAGGTGATTTTTATATTAGAGTAAATAATCCTCATTGTGTCTTATCAAATGAATGTTAAATATGAATATCAGATTTCATACTTACATTCTATATTGAAGTCATATCATTTGAAAACTCTCCAATTTCTTTCTCTTCCCCCCCTCACTTTTCCTACCTTTACCCTTCTTTTCCATTTTCTTTCTTCTTTGCTGTTCTCTCTCTTTTCCTTGAATGCCATTTTCCCTGCAGCTTTCACCAGAAGAAGGTTATGTTTCTGCTAAGGAGGATTCCTTTCTCTACCCACCACACTCCTGTGAGGAAGAAGGGCTCCCTGACAAACCCCTCTTCAGGGCTGACTTGGCTCTGGTTAGTGGCTATGACTTAACAAACTTTCTTTCAGAAACCTGATGTGTCTTACTTTGCCTTTCAAAATATTCTGAAGAAATCCACTATATTCTTTGTTCGTTATTATATTTTGGAAAGATAAACATGTTTTCTCCAACTTAGTTCTCACAGTTGAAAATGGGAAGAAAAACCACAGTAAATATGAAAAACGTTTGTGAGGAAAATTTAATTAACATTGCATTGTAGCAGTATGTACAATCAGTCTTTGTGCCATACCTTAAGTTGGTGGAGCTTTTGTTTGCTCCAATTTCACGCTTCGATATCTCTAGGCATTCTTTAACTGTGTTCAATATTCAGTCACAAAGCACTGTTTTGGCTCTATTTAATGAGGTAATAGGTATCTTTTTTCCTTTAGATATTTATAGTCTGAAAATCATATGAATTAGTTCAGTTATTAAGAACACCACAGTTTTAAGGAAAGGTAAACCTCATGTTTTCTATAAATACATATATGTAAATATACTGATTTACCAGAAAAATTGTAAATTAAAATTTCATTTCTGTTTGATGTTTAAAATAGTATCCATTGGAATAAAAGTATTTGGAGCCACTCTGACCTTAAGAAACTTTTTTTTCTGGTGGAGGGTATAATGTTATATCAATAACTGAAGGATAAAGCTAAATACCAGGCGTGAATAAACATATGACATTTACTCAATAGAAATACAACAAATTGTACATCCTCTTCACATTACCCCTACTGTTAGAGCTAGGTTCCTTACTCAACGTTTTTTTTTTTTTTTTTTTGTGGGACAGACATTGTGCACTGTTGCTAAAAAGGAATATACTTGTTTTTTAAATACTTGTTTTAGTTTCATTAGACTGGAGAGAGTTTTAAAACCTGTTAAATTCTTCATTATGTGTTTATAACTGCACACATCTTGCTTTAAAACAGAGTGAATTATTTCTTTGACTATATATACATTTTGCTGATTCTAATTTTGGAGGAGACAATTCCTTTTGTTAATATTTTTAAATTGCAAGCTCTTGAAATAGCTATTTGAAAAGTTTTGGTATATGTTATAATAAATGCAACAATTTCACACTGGAATACTTAACATACCAGGTAACGTATGGCCCTGCTCTCCGTGGATACTATGTTAGCACTTCAAAACTAGAGAGCTTAGTATATACAACAAATTACGTAAGGTACTGTGGTGTTAAATAATACCCAGCCATAGCAAATACTTTTTGAAATGTCGCAGGATACGAATACTATATATGATTGTTTCTAAAGTACCGATGAAATAATATTCTCTGGAGTTTACATGGCTTCCTTGAACCTCCTTAAATGGATACCAATCAAAAGGCAGATTAGTTCCACTTTTATGTGAGCTTGGCATCTTATAATGGTAATATGCATCCTGGGTCTTCTCCCTAGCCAGCTAAGTAATCTTGGACTGGTCACTCAACTTCTTTGACTCTTAGTGTTTTATCTCTACAGTAAATAAATGAATTGATTGTTAATGTCTCTCCTAAGATCCTAAGATATCAGCAGTATACATACAAATTATATTGAGGTATTCTCTCATTAATGTTACTTAAATATGTATTGTAATCTATGACACAAGGCTTAGTTAATACTATCTGTCTATCTAGATGGAGGGTCAACCTCCACATAGTGACTCATTAGTGAATTTGAACATGTATTTAAAATACATTATTAGGCCTACGAAATATATTTGAAGAGAAAATCATTTCAAAAAGGCCCACAGGTGTTTTTAATAGTTTTTTTGTAAGAATGTGACCTGATATAATGTTACAATTCTTCTAACTTCTCCTGGCTAAACAATACGTTGAAATTACAAAAAAAAAAAAAAAAGAACATATGGAATTTTGCCAAGATAGACAGAAAATGCTGGTAATATCAGAGAAAGGTAGTATATATGTCAGTTCTGCTTATTCTGAGGTATGACTTTGAATTGCAAAAAGAACTTCAAGCTCATCTTGATTTAAATATTAATCTTGACTCTGTGACGGAAGACAGCAATAGGATTATTAGAGAATATGTAGTGAAATTCTCTATCTCACTTTATGAGTTTTCTAACAAGTTTATAACTTAAAGCTTCACCATAACCAGATCATAATTAGGCCCCTTGTTTGTTAGTATAATTTTAGCATGAAATCACAGATTTTCTTTTTGGTTTCTGCAACTTGAATGGTTTTAAAATCTAGTTCAAGATAATTTAAACAAAATACATAGTTTTAGTGTGGCTTACAAATATATAATTGCTTAGCTGCCTCGTTGAGTAAGTTTATTTTAGTTGACTAGGAAAAATTATGACATAATTTTATTATAAAATTATAAGAGTTGGGCGTGGGAACTGGAAGAAAGTAAATATTTTGCTTAACTATGGAACTGTTTAAACTTAGACTTGATCCAGGCCCTTTGTTAATTGTTGCCTTTAGCCCTTTTATTGATGAAATAAACTAACTTTGTATGCCAGCACTTTCTACTGTAGGTGGGCTATTTATCCTTGTTCTGCTGCATTAGCAGTCTCTGATGAGGGTGAAGAGGGCGTATAGAAAATATAATAGATAAAAGAATGATACCAGTTTGCCATTTAGTCTCAAGTGGAGTTTGTCATATATGTAATAGAACAGAATTCCCAACTAATATTATTGTTTTATTTCTAGGTGGACACAAATGATGCTGACTTAGTAGATGAATCCACATTCGAGTCTCAATACTCTCCTGATAATGACAGCATCTACTCTACCCAAACCTCTATTTTATCTCTTCATGGCAGTTCTTGTGGTGATGGCCTGAACTATGGTTCTTCCCTTCCATCGTCTCCTCCTAAGGTACAAAGGAAATACCCATTTTTCTTTTATAGGAAAGTCTTGTGTATGATTTTCCAGAGGTCAGTCCTTATGGGGAGTTGTGGGAATAACATATTGGAGACATTATGTTTCTCCAGTTATGGACTCATTATTGGATTAAAGTACAATTTCATTTAGCTAATGTTGGTTGGGTAGCTTTCAGATTACTAGAAACTATTTAAATGTAGTGTCTGAGAATGATAGACACAGAGGCTCAAAGCTTTGATTAGGGTTTGCATATCAGAAAGAAAAATTTAACATCCTATATTTCTCAAGTTGTGTTTTTAGCAGTGTCTACTTTGGAAAAATTACAAGAATAACTTTATTTTCTTAATGGTTTTAAAACTGACTTCTATGCAGAGTTGAATAGTAAAATATTTCTTGCATTAATTTAACATTTACTAGCTAAGTTAAACTTAATGCTATCATATGTTTTTATACAAAATGATGCCAAAGAATACTGTACATAAAAAAAATCACAGTGAATGGTAAAGTATGTTTATGTCACTGGATATGAATGGAGAATTTAGTCACTATTTGACATATCTGTGCCGTTCATATTTTAGAAATAGATTATTGGCATAAATGCTCCAACTGTATTAATTTTATTGGTGACATACTCCATGATGTTCAATAAGTAATACTTTAAAATGTTTCCAATATTTTGGGTATGAAATGGTATCTTGCCATTTTAATGTGGATTTCCTGATTACTAATGATAATGAATATTTTTTCATAATATTGGCCATTTGTTTTTCACTTTTAATCAAAGATCTCTTCATATCTTATGGCCATTTTGTATTGGGTTGCTCATTTTTCTTTTGATTTTTTGCAGTTTTTTTTGGAAATTGATATGCAAAGCAATTCAACATATATTTTTTATGAATATCTGTGTACATATGTGTAGTAAAATCTAAAAATGTGTTGGCAGGATACTTCTCAACTTCAAAAAAGAAGTTATCCTTGGAGAAAAAAGGAAGTATGGGAATTTAGATATATGTCTAATACATTATAGCATATTATGAAGAAAGAGAGATTGATGAAAATATGGCAGAATGTTTATATATGTTAAATCATGGCAAAGAGTTCATATATGAATATATTTTCTTTATTTTTCTATGTCGGAAATATACCATAAACATACATTTAAAATTAAGTTGAAAAGACTGGACAGTGTTTTTTAATATATGAAATATGTATTTTCTGCATACATTGAATTCAGTGGGAAGGGTGTTTATGAATAAGTTGGAAGGTAGAATTTCCATAGGTCTAGCACTGTTTTCCTCTTTTCCTGATTAACAGGTTTTTTGGCCAGAACATTTTCAAAGCATTTTCTTTTATGTTCAAGGTGCACATGTTATCCTTGCAAATAATGCTGGGCAATCTCCTTGAATTGGTTTGCAAGGTATAATCTTGAGTGGAGCAGATGCTCCTCTCTCACCACACCTGAGACTGTCTGTCTGGCTGTGTCCCGTCTGGAATGTGTTCTGGAATGTGTTCAGTCTTTACTGGCCTCAGGGCTGGAAGCTGAGTTCATCTCCTGATGGAATCTCCTAATCCACAGCATAGCACACGTCTTCTTGCCAGTGGACAGATTGCATTGTTTAACTTAGTAATTGTTACTTAAAGGGATTACACAATCTGCATACTGAGAAGCATATATTTTACAGGGCAAATGCTGGCTGTATGCAGCACAACATATTGGCTTACTGAAGTCTGTTTGCCTCCTTTTTTATTTATTTATTTTTTTAATTTTTTTTTCCCCAAGCAGTTTACTCTTTTGTTGAAGCAAATTTTGGCAAGCTGGTTTATCAACTGAAATACTTAAACTACAAAACAACAAAGAAGACATTAATGAGGGTGTTTTAAAACACATTGTGAAACTCCTGTGTGCTCTTAGTTTTCTTAGAATGTGGGACTGTTCCTGCATCATGGTAAAATCTCTGCAACATTTTATATTTTTGGTGACAACTTTCTAATACCTAGACTTTTACTAAAAATTTTTATGTAAATAAAATAAGTATATAATGTGTCCTTCCTGTTTCTTTGCAATAAATTTATATTAAAAAGACCCAATAGTGATTTGTTATGGAATTTACAATTGACTATTTTTCTTAAAAGTGAGCTTACTTAAAGCCTTTTTAATAAAGTAATACCATACAGTATATGATTTTTAAGAAAAACAAAGATGCCTCTATCCTGATTTGAAAGGATAAAATAGAGTGTGAGGATCTCAGCGATTCCTTAGATTTTTGACTTTGCTAAATATGTGATAATCTTGGAACCTTAAATGGCAACTGGAAATGAACAAGTAATTTTACCTGTCTCTTCCCCTTGATGAATGGTCTTTTGGCCTTCGTCACGTATACTACCAGAAGTGATCAGTGCTAATAACCTACAGCACAAACTCTTCATAGAGGGAGGCCTCGCTCTTCAGGGCAGCCTAAACACTAAAGGGCTGCAGCCATACGTTGGGGCTCTTCCTCACAAAATTACCTAATTGGGGGGTCCATTTTGCTTTACTTTTTTTTAAAGAGTATGTGTTTGTTTAATTTGATTAGTTACCATGTAAAGATTTATGGGAAATAGCCATTACTCAAGAACCTGAAAAATATACCTGCCTCTATGGCATTTGGCTTAATAGAGGCAGGTCATTGAAGTATGGATTTTAAAAGCAACGTGGCTCTAGCCATGTTTTTCCTTTCTTATTATTTTAAGTTTTATTTCTTTGGTTAATCATTTTACTCCTTTTCCCTTGTTACCAAAGATATGACAAAATGCAGAAATAATTGTTTTATAAATTTGCAAATTTTTGTTTAAAATCTTAACATGGTTTTTAGAACATACTTGTTTTTTTTTTTTTTTTCCGATTTTGCTTTAAAAATACAACGGATAAAGATTTAACATCTATTGAAGTTTCCCCTTGTACTCCTTATTCACACCTCTATGCCCTACCCTCCTGTGTACACCCATACTCTCACTCTGTCCAGTGACAATATTATTACCAACATGGTGTCCATCCTTCATTCTTGAACGTCAGTTCTGCTAGGAAATACTTTTTATTCTAAGGCAGATTGAACTTGATGTTTATCAAGATAGGAACCCTTTTGCACTTTGTACGTCAGCTCGACTACCAGATTTAATGATTTTTTTTTAGTGGTCTGAACATTCTTACAAATTCTTAGTGTCATTGTCTGGCATAAAATATTATTGCCTTCACATCCATGTTTAGAATGTTGATACTATTTCTTAATTGTTCTTTTTGCAGATGGGGTTAGAATAAAAAACTAAATCACTCTAATCAAAATGATGAGAGTGACTGTGAGAGTCTTAGTGACAAAATTGCAGACTCTCAAAGGTTTAAAGGATGTTGCCTTTTTCCTTAGTAGGATCAGTGTCAAAACAATAAAGGAAGTGTACTTTATCTCAGAAAGAGTTGGAGAAGTACAGTTGGAGCAGCTGTGGTTGCAATATATTTTTTAAAAGTATAATAAGAATTCTCTGGTAGACTGCTTATTGAAGAAAAGCAGGTTATGGCTATTGAATGGTCGTGTATTTAGTTAGTTTTTGTAAATATATTATCTGGGTAAATAATATGCGCAAGTCTAACTTTAATTTATGCATTGCACTTAAGAAATAGAACTTTAAAACAGTACATTTGACATTTTAATTTAACCTTTTTCTAATTTTGTAATGAGGACAAGAATATATCAAGCGAAGTCACATATTAATATAGACTTTTGAAATACTTCACTTTAGATATCAAGTTGCACTGGGAAATTGTGGTTATTTTTGTACCTCTTATGAGGGAAGAACTGTTTTTCTTTTAGATCCATAAGACTTTTAAAAATAAAACTGAGTTGGTTGTTGAGCAACCAGAAACGTTTCTGAAGTGGATGTATGTTGTCTACTGTGTTGATTAGCTCTTTCTTTTCTACTTGTCTGTGTTAACTCCTTCATGAATTATGCATGGGACTGTTATACCATTTACAGTACACCCCAGCTAACAAGGGCGACTTGACCTCTTTTTCTAATGAAAAGCAATTTTGGTTGCTATCTTTGAGGCATGGGGGAGATGATTTACTAATTATTATAATTAATTTAGTGATATAGAAGCTAACCAATTCTGTAGTAAGTACATTATTGTTTTTCCTAAGAATAAAATTATCAAAGTTGGGTGAGGGAGCCAATAGGTTATTTGTTTAGATCCTGGGAGTGTGGAGGATAATACCTTCCTATCATTTGTTTCTGAGGATACTACAGATGTTGATTGCTTATATAATATTTCCACTTGCCTCAATTCTTTGTACTAGGAATATATGATAATTCTAGAGAGATAGTAAGTTGCATTCAAGAAGGGGAGTGTAATAAATTGTGTTGGAGCAATTAATTACCCATTTAAAAAAAAATGACAGGCCCATATCTCACACCATACCCTGAAATAAATCTAGATGGTTAAAATGTAAAACAAAGCATTTATAAAAGAAGAAAAATACTAGAAAGCATTTCATTTACTTTGTGTGAAAGGACTTATTAAGTAATATATAAAACCCAGAAGCATAAAAAAATGACAAATTTGGTTGCAGAGATAATTTAACTTCTACATGACAAAATATTACCTATACAAACTAAAAGACAAGTGACAGACTGGAAGAATATTTGCAGTGTATATCACAAAGACTTTATACTCAGACTATTCCAATGACAAGAAAAATGTCTGTTCTTCACCATACATACCTGTAAATGCCTATTAAGATAGTTTTCTCTTGGAAGCTCCTGTGAATCCAGATCAATTAATAACATAGTTTTTATGCTCTTGATCTCTTCATAAATAGGAACTTCAAAGTGATTAGAACTGAATTGCATTTTAAGTGAAATTTGAAATTATGAGGTATTTGCTTCTGTATATAATTTAAACTGTGAGAAAAATTGGATAAAGAATATGAAGAGATTGTTAACAGAAGAAATACAAATGACTTATCTTTGATAATTGTCAGGAACACACATAATAAAACTAATGAACATATTTCTTACAAATCAGATTGCCAAACTAATCTAGGGCTGGCAAGATTCATTAGCAGGTATTCCCATATTTTCCTTTTGTGAGAGAAAACCGGAATACAAGTTAGCAGTACATATCAACTTTTTTTTTTTTTTTGAGATGTAGCTCTGTCACCCAGGCTGGAGTGCAGTGGTGCAATCTGGGCTCACTGCAAACTCCACCTCCTGGATTTACGCCATTCTCCTGCCTCAGCCTCCTGAGCAGCTGGTAGTACAGACACCAGCCACCACACCTGGCTAATTTTTTTGTATTTTTAGTGGCTCACGCCTGTAATCCCAATGCTCTGGGAGGCTGAGGCAGGCAGATCACAAGTGAGGAGATAGAGACCATCACGGTGGAACCCTGTCTCTACTAAAAACACATACCAACATTTTAAGTGTGCATATCATTTGACCAGCCATTGCAATTCTAGTGATTCATAGTGAATATATCTTCACACATATGGACAAAGATGTAGAGTATAAATAACAGCAGTAGCTAAAAATTATTGCACATTTTCTGTTAATTCAGGCCTGTTTTTAGTACTTTGTAGAGATTAATACTGTCTGTCCTCCCAGCAGTCCTGTATTAGTTTCTATTGATTTCCCCAATTAGTAGATGAGAGAGTCAAGGCATAGTGTTTAAGTAACTTGTCAAAGCTCTAGCATTTAATTAGTGTTGAGCCAGGAATTGAACTAAGGCATCCTGGCTTCAGAGTCTACACACCACTGTCTTTCATACTTAGGAATAACTTACAGCCATAAGAAGATTGAAGTTGACTTGTTTTTAAATTGGCATGGAAATTTCTCACATCAAGATGAAAAGATACTGCAAAAAAAAAAATGCTATTTATTGTATGGCTGTGTTTAGTTTTAAAAAATATACATGTATATCTGCTTGTATGTGTGAGTGTGTGCATGTGTACTTATATGTATATATTATGCAAATACATTAAAAATTTGATGGATAAACACCTAACTGATGCCAGCCATTTTTATTGGGGAAGAGAATGAAAGTAGAAGCCATAGCAAAGACTCTTCGTATTGTATTCTATATGCATACAAAATATATGTCTGTATCTTGAATCCTTTATGCAATAGTATGTTCATATGCTACTTTTATACATCAAAATTATCAGTGAAAGAATTGAAGGGAAAACTGATATGTTTATTCAACAGCAGTTTATGAAGTGACTGCTTTCCCAGAGCACGTAAGTGAAACAATATATCTGTTGTAAATAGATACACACATTTATATAGAACTATAAAATTTTAGAGTTTCAGAGGATTGTAGAAATTATCTAATGTAAAGCCAAGAGAGGTTCTGTGATATACAAATTGTTAATAACAGAGCCTGGATTTAGAGCCTACATTTTATGACAATCCATTTTACTATTCCTTCTGTTATATCTTGCAGGAAATTTATGTAAATTTTTCCTATGATAATTTGAATTGTAAGGCTGTCTATTCTTCTCCATAAATACTTATAAATGCCAATCAAAATAATTTTCTCTGGGAGGCTCTTGTGAGTCCAAATCAGTTAATGTCATACTTTTTATGTTCTTGATCTCATAATAAATAGGAACTTCAGACTGATGGGAAACAAACTACACTTTAAGTGAGATTTGGGAGTATGCTACTTGCTCTTCTATGTAACTTAAACTCTGAATAATTTTATTTGTAAATATAACATAGTATTATATCTAAATGATCTTATGTTTAGTATCTTGTACAAGTATAACTCAGTAGAACATGAGACGTATGACTTGCAGGAAATGTATTTAAAAGCATTTATGAAAATAAAGATATGCAGAAAACCTGGTAAGGGAAGAATTGTGTTTGTTAATGCTTTCTGAGTAATAAATAATTGTTATGGTTTGCATTTTTCTAAATAGTTGTTCATTAAGAAGCGATGTAATTCCGGTCACATTTTTCTTTTTTTGTTGTTTTTTTTTGTTTTTTAACTACCAGGATGTTATTGAAAATTCTCGTGATCCACTACTTGATCTGCATATGTCTTTGGAGGACCTATATACCCAGAATCTCCTGCAAAGACAGGATGAGAATACACCTTTGGTAGACATAAGTATGGGGTCTGCTTCTGGCTTTACTATAAATGACTACACACCTGCAAATGCTGTTGAACAGCAATATGAATGTGAAAACACAATAGTGTGGACTGAATCTCATTTACCAAGTGAAGTTATATCAAGTGCAGAACTTCCTTCTGTGCTACCCAATTCAGCTGGAAAGGTAATATTTTAAAGATATGGTTTGTGTTTTATGATGAAGTAGGGAATATTGTAGGGTTATTCTGGCCATTCTCTTCATTTGAAATGAGTGCTTCTTGGCACTAAGATTTTCAGAAAGCAACCTATGAACTTGTTTTGGTTGCAGGTTCTTGCAGAATAAAGCACAATCAATTAGAGAACGTGCGTGATGTTGAAATCACACTCCAAAGTCTAGTTTCCCTTTCCATGTGACTTGTGACTTGTTTTTTCTTTCTTACAGGGCTCTGAGTACCTGGTTGAACAGAGCTCCCTGGCCTCTAATGCTGAGTGTGTCATGCTTCAAAATGTATCTAAAGAATCTTTTGAAAGGACTATTAATATAGCAAAAGGCAATTCTAGCCTAGGTAAGTTTCTCATTTTCCTCATATACCTGTTTCTCAACCCCCTTGACAAGGGGAATACTGAACATGGTAAATTTCAATATTTTTTGCTGTAGATAAGAGAACAGATGGTAGAAATTTTCCTGTAGTTTTTATGGTTTTTCTTTCTATGTCCTCATTATTTTTTCTGAAATGGTTTACAGGTTTGTTTACTTCGTATGAGCAGAAATCCCTCATTCTCTTAATTATTTCAGAGTATTCACAAGCCTCATTTACATTCAGTAAAAGATATATGAATTGTTTATGTATGAAACAGCAAATCAGAAAAGGAATTCTTAGAAAATGAAAACTCAGCAATTTGGAATTCTAAATTCTTTGGAAAAGTAAATTATTAGTTTCTTTGAATGAACCAGTGATGTATAAGTCAGCTTGCATTTAATTTCTTTCACTCGCTGAAAGAAAGACTAAAAAGACAACCAGGTGTGCCACCACCAATATGTAAATGTGAGTTATTCAGTAGGACTTCCCAGGTGGCAGGATTTTTGTGTCCTATTTTAACCACAAAACCCTCTGAATTGGGCAAAGAAGACTTTCTGTAGAAATATCCTAATTACAATAGCTAAAACTGTGTTGAGGCAGAGCATATTTGTTCTCTCATTGAGTTATACAGTCATGTGACTCAGCCCTGTCTTTTTTGATAAATAGGGTGGTAGATGAGTTGCTTTGAGTGTCCAAATGCAGCCCAAGACTCTGGTTAATTCAGTATCAGAGATCCATTTCCTTCTATGAAGTAAGCAGCCACTACCTATTACATTGACATCTTATGGCAGGGTCTTGTTTCCTTGTGTTGAGATTTGGCAGAGGAATCCAGCAGTGCTTACTTGGTGAGTGGGATTTCAGCCTTGGTTGCCAAGATTTTGTTCCATTTGATGGTGGCTGGGTACTACCAACAGCAGCTAAACAAAGAATTGTAGCAGATAATATTTATGTTGTTGTAATATTTCTTATATACATTATGTTTAATAGGATGATACAAAGCTTGAACTGCAGAACTTTCCATAACTCATTAATTATGAGACAGATATCTAAGCCATGCTAGAATTATTTTATCGGCTAATTTAGTATTTCTGATTCCATATTACTCAAAGTATTAGTTCTGTAGGATGTTAATAGGAGTTATAAATGACTTCCAAGTTTAAAAGTTTGGGATGAGATAAATTTAAGAAGACAGATTTCTTTTTACATCTCAATATCTTTTATACTCCAGTGTGCATTGTGAATCACTAAGAGATTATCAGATGTAGCATTTTTCACATTTAATTGGCCATAGAACCCATTTTTCTTGAATAATTGATAAGGCAGAGATTTTACAAAGCCTATTTGAGAACAATTATTCTAGTGTATTTACTCAATTAGCAAACATTTATTTTAATACTCTATCCACAATGCATAGACACCGTAATATTATTACTGTTCTTAACACAGGTTTAAGAGAGTAAGCTAATTGACATTTAAAATCCTAAAGGCATTAAAATATTGTACGTGCTATGATAGATACTTACAGAGAACATTGAAGGCTTTAAAGAGGGAATAACTAATCCCTGCTCTCCAAGTGTGGAGAACTTTAGAATGGTTTCAGAAAAGAGGAGATGTATGATTTAGGTCTGAAAAGAAAAGATTTTTACTACGTAGTTGAGGAATTTGAAAAGGTTGAAAGCTGCTGAGAAGTAAGGCAGAGAGATGTTAAATATTACTGAAACTGGTTCGGTATGGGTGAAGTGTGGTATGATGACCAGCAAAGTCAGAGTTGGAACTAAAGGAATGATAAGTGGGAGACAGCTGCTGGATGGGTTTGTGTGCAGGACACAGAACTTCTGCTGAGCCGTGTACTGCCTTATGCTTCATGTAGGCAGCGGGAGCTAAGGGTATGAAAGTGACATGATCAGATTTGTGTTTTAAGAAGAGCATTGAGGCCGAGTGCGGTGGCTCAAGCCTGTAATCCCGGCACTTTGGGAAGCCGAGACAGGCGGATCACGAGGTCAGGAGATCGAGACCATCCTGGCTAACCCGGTGAAACCCCGTCTCTACTAAAAAATACAAAAAACTAGCCAGGTGAGGTGGCGGGTGCCTGTAGTCCCAGCTACTCGGGAGGCTGAGGCAGGAGAATGGCGTAAACCTGGGAGGCGGAGCTTGCAGTGAGCTGAGATCCGGCTACTGCACTCCAGCCTGGGCAACAGAGCGAGACTCCGTCTCAAAAAAAAAAAAAAAAAAAAAGAGCATTGAGCTTAGGTTAGTGAAGCAGTTAGGAGGCTCTTGTAAGAGCCATGGTTTGGGTACATCAGATTTTGCAATCTGACTATTTGGATTGCTTACCAATTTTATTTTTTTTGAGAGAGAGTTTCACTTTGTTGCCCAGGCTGAAGTGCAGTGGCATGATCTTGGCTAACTGCGACTTCCGTCTCCTGAGTTCAAGCAATTCTTGTCTCTCTCAACCTCCTGAGTAGCTGGGATTACAGGCCTCTGCTACCACGCCCAGCTGATATTTTATATTTTAGTAGAGATGGGGTTTCACCATGTTGCCCAGGCTGGTCTTGAACTCCTGAGCTCAGGCAGCCCACCCATCCCAGCTTCCCAAAGTGCTAGGATTACAGGCGTGAGCCACCCCACCCAGCCTGCTTACCAGTTTTTAATTAATTGTGAGAATGTTGAATTTTGTCAAAGCATTTCTTCATCTGTTGGGGAATTATATGGATTTTCTTATTTATTCTGCTAATATGTCAAGATATATTGCTTTTTTAAATTATGGTAAAATATACATAGCATAAAACTGACCATTTTCATCATTTTTAAGAGTGCATTTCTGTGGCATTAAGTGCATTCACGTCATTGTGCAGCCATCATCACCATCCATCTCCAGAACGTTTTTGGGTTCCCCAATTGAAACTCTGTATCCATTAAACAGTTGTTCCCCATTGCTCTCTCTACCAGTCCCCTGTCAACTACCATTCATTTTTCTATGAATTTGATGAAATGCTTCATGTAGGTGGAATCATACAGTATTTGTCCATATGTGATTGGGTATAATGTCTTCTAGGTTCATCCATGTTGTAACATGTGTCAGAATTTCCTTTTTAAGGCTGAATAATATTCCATTGTATGTATACACTATACTTTGTTTATTCATTCATCTATTGATGGGTGCTTGAGTTGCTTCCATCTTAGTTTTTAAGTTTTGATATAAAAATATACTAGGTTAATTAAGTTATTGGAAGAAAACAGTGAAAGAACTGTCTTTCCTTTCTATCACATCTAGAAATCCATTTAAACCTCCCTCAACAGCCTGACTTTAAAATTAAAGTGTAAAAGAGCCCTGTCATTTGTTTAGTGAAAGTAAAACAATTGGCTGGGCATGGTGGTTCACGCCTGTAATCCCAGCACTTTGGGAGGTTAAGGCAAGTGGATCACCTGAGGTCAGGAGTTCGAGACCAGCCTGCCCAACATGGCAAAACCCCGTCTCTACAGAAAATATAAAAAATTAGCTGGGCGTGATGGCGGGCACCTGTAATCCCAGCTACTCGGGAGGCTGAGGCAGGAGAATCACTTGAACCCGGGAGGCAGAGGTTGCAGTCAGGTGAGATCATGCCACTACACTCCAGCCTAGGTGATAAGAGTGAAACTTTGTCTCAAAAAAAAAAAAAAAGGTAAGACATTTAAATGTGAAATCACAGCACCATTAGTTTACCATTCACACTGCAATATAAAAGTGTAAATCACAATTAATTTAACTTTTCTGCTTCATTTCCATTATTAATATGCCCAATATGTTTATAGGGCTTTCTCCCTGGCTTTTTGATTTCCTGGGACCCAGTGAGGTTCCTCTGGCATTTTGGAGTTAAAATTTACTGCATGTCAAGGCAAGAACATTACTCTGTTATCTCATTTGACAGGAGATGCTCAATTTTCAGATTTCTATAGCACTTCGAATAAGTAAATGTAAAGGAATTTTGAATAATCTGTGTAAATATTAAAATAAAGCATTCAATTAAGCTTTAGTGTAGGAAGGTGTTGGCTGTATAACTTGAAGTAACAAAAAGTGTGATAAATAGTATTTTAGGAAGTCTAAATAGAGGCTGAGTTTGTGCTGGTGGAAAACTATATTATGAAGGGGTCTATCAGTGAGCTCATTTTCTTAGATTCATAGTCTCCCCTTAATCAGCTATAAGCAGTTGTTTGCAGTTTTAGCTTTGTGGATAATTTGTTTCTTTGTCTTGTGATAACCAGAAGAAGTTTTAATAAATGGCAGGTTTCTGTAAATCTGTCATAATCCATTGTTTTGATTTCATGAATCATTCGGGTTTTTGAATTTTGTTAAAATTAGAATGAAAATGTTGTATACAGAAATACAGATACATCAATAAATGTACACATGCATATAGTGACCTTTAAAAAATTCTAATCTTGATGCTTTTTCATAAGTCTGTGGTCCCTTGGTTAATGATGTGGTGTTTGGACTTGAAGGTAAAAAACAAGGTTCTTCAGGGGAAAAGAAAGGAAGTCTTATCTTCCCTTCACTGATTAGATATAGAAACATAGACAGATTCAGGAATTTCTCTGAAATTACTCAACCTTTAAAGAGGTAGAGTCAGAACTCAAACCTGTCTGTCTCTGATTTTCACATATACCATACAATACATTCAATACTTGAGTTACCCAAGGGCACATTATGATTGTTGTAATAATAAGCTTCATTTTGAAGCTGAATTAATATTTACATTTAGTCTTTAGGGAGCAATGTAACCTTGGTTTGGGAGAGAGATGCATTTTAAACATATTTTATAGGTTTGTTTTGTTTTTAGTTTTGTGACTAAATTTTGTTGTACACTTTGTGTCAGGTATTTTGAAAGTTACTATACATATGTGTTCTCACTTAATTCTTTAAACAACCATAAGAGCAAATGTCATCCCTTTTTAGAGATAAGTAAACTGAGGCTCTGTGTGAGGTTAAGTCAGTTGCCCAAGCTTGTGCTGATTGGAAGTGGTGGAATAATTCAGATTCATAACCGGTTCTCTATTTCCAAAGCACGCGATTTGGGATTTGGGATATTCTTTCATACTTCTTCCACGAATAAAATGGAAAGATCTTACAAGTTACAAGCAAAATCTAGTTATTGGAGATTACCTCCAAGTTATTGAACCTTGAAAACTGTCATTTGGTGAAAGGAAAATATAAACTCAGCTAACTGATGTTGACCTCCTGGTTTACATGGTTGATGTGACCTGACAGCATAAAAGCTGAGAGTCATGAGTTAAATATGCTATTAAAAGTGAATTCAGAGATCATGTCGGCCATAGCTCATGACAAGTTTCATGTCTGTGTCTTGCCTTATTGTAGTCTGTATGATGCTAATGAGAAAAAGACGATGAGTTAGATTCCCAGTGTGATCCACTGAGTTAAATTTTACTTTGTGCTGACACATTTTTATTTTACCGAAGTACAGTTGTTTTGTGGATGTTGGTGGGAAGGCTGGCTTTAACAGTACAAAATAGAGTACCTTTTGAAAAATTTCAGATCCAGCCTTTTTTCTCTCCTAAATGATATCTTACTGTTTTATGGTAAGCAGAGGTGTATTCTTAACAATACACTTAAAAATCGTTAGTATGAGTCTTAACAGAATATTTTAAGTACATTTAAAAATGTTTTATTTCTATCAGAAAAAAATAAGTAGGATCCTGGATTGCCCATATCCACATATGAAATGTTAGTCTAGAAACATAATCAGAATCATTTTTTAAAATGTTTGAACTATCATATCTGATTTGGTATGAGTGGAATTAATATTTGGAAAGACATCATTTTTTTAAATATATGAAAACCTAAAAAGGAATTTGTGACATCTGTCAAAGAAAAGTTTTTATAAATACCCTGGTAGCTTTATATCTCTCCATAGCTTGTTTAATTATATAATTTTGTTTTGGAAGAAAGTTTCAACACTTCATTTTAAGTGAACTTACATTATTTTTGCAAAGTTTCAAATACAATTTTTAAGATTTTATATTTTTCAATGAATAGAGTGAGGCTAGAGTGAGGAGGGAACATTAATTCAGATAGAGTCTGTTGAGAAGGACTTTTTGAGGAACTGATATTGAAGAGTGAGAGGGAGTTAGCTATGCAAGAGCTGCCGAAAGAAGGTGTCAGGCAAAGACTTCAAAATGGACAGAGATGAGATGTATTTGTTGCTAGAACTCAGGGAACCAAGAAGGACATAATACAGTGCAAGGATTCACACTGCAAAGGCCAGTGTACCCCTGGCCTATAGACTGTGCTGGGCAAGTGTGTTGTGTGTTACTATAACAGGAAACCATTGAAGAGTTGCAACCAAGGGACTGATAGGATATTACTTGTCTTTTTTTGTAGTGGCCTCTCTGTCTTCTGAGGGAAGTATACATTGGAGGAGATAATCATGGAAGGCAGGTGACCAGTTAGGAAGGAGGCTTTTGCAAAAAGTCAAGCAAGAGAAGGTGTTGACTTAGTCTAGAGTTAGTATTTAAATGGAAAAAGGTAGGTAAATGGATTCAAGATAAATTTTGAAGATAGAAATGACAGGATTTGGTGTTGGATTAAATACAGGGGATAAGAGAGAGGTATGCATCAAGAAAGACCCCAATATTTCTACTTTGAATAATGGAGAGTAGTGTGGTAGTGCAGTTTACCAAAAAAGGGAAGAAAAATGTTGAAATAAAGTGAGGTGAAAAATTGCAGGTTCAATTTTATACATGCTAAGATTGCATTTCCTGTGAGACATCCAGGGGACATGAAAAGAGAGCAATTTAATACCCAAATTAGAAGCTTAATGAAGTTCAAAGATAAAATGGAAATAGATTAAGATTAAGTTCACATAAATTCATTTCAACAAACTACTATGCTTTTGGACACCACTGTGATAGGCTCCAGGTATGAAGACTTCAATACAGGCTTCTTGATGCTAGGAATTCTGTGCTATGCTTTTATCCTAAGCAACCAACATACTACTTGGCACATATTAGTCATATAGTAAATAGATCTTGAATGAACAAGTGATAAAGAAATAAGGTAATAGCGGATAATTGCTTAATTTATAGAATGAATTTTCTTTTGTAGTCCTTTTATTCTCTTTTATGTGTAAGAGATGATCTAATATTGTAAAACTGATTTGATACTATCATAGTACTTTCCCTGAGAGACCTTTCTATTCAAGGGGTCAGCACATCACATGATCTAAATTACATTCATTCCACAATGTAGACCTGTTTGATTTATAATGTATTGACTATATACGAATTCACAAACATTTACAAATTTACTTAAAAATATATTTTGTTAGAAACATTTTTCCTGTTTTTGCTGTGCTTTTTATTGACTAAAATGTTACTTGTATTTTTTAATATATAAATCATAGAAATTATTAAATTCAAATTAAAATGAATTGGAAAATCATGTATTTAATTATATTTGCATTTCTCTTTTCCTGTAGGAATGACAGTTAGTGCTAATAAAGATGGCTTGGGGATGATTGTTCGAAGCATTATTCATGGAGGTGCCATTAGTCGAGATGGCCGGATTGCCGTTGGAGACTGCATCTTGTCCATTAATGAAGAGTCTACCATCAGTGTAACCAATGCCCAGGCACGAGCTATGTTGCGAAGACATTCTCTCATTGGCCCTGACATAAAGTAAGTATCATTTGGAGCCCAGTTTGGCTTGGGAAATTCAGGAATTTCAATTAATCAGAATTCTTTTTCAGTATACACTTCTGTTTGAGATACAAACGTTATCACATTTTTTTAAACATAAATCACTCAAGAAATTGACTATTTTGGAGTAGTTCTCGATTCTAAGTATAGTTTCTTTGAGACTATAGCAATATTAAAAATTTGGAAACGTTGCTTTGTATTTTTACTTTTACTTCTCCAGTGATTTCTACAACAACCGTAGAAGTTGGGGATGCAATGATTCTCACAGAGCAAGAGGGCCTACTTTTAGGATCTTGGAAAGATGTTTGGATTGGCTCCATTATAAGGAATTGTACCCTACCTAACTGACCTGTGTGAATCCTAGAACTAAGACAGTTCTTTAAGGGCCATGCATGCAAAAGACAAGATAAAACAGTGTCCATCTGACCCAAAACTTACCCTTTCTTGAGCTACCTCATGACCCCAGGGGATAGACCAATATATTGGTATGGTCTGTTAGTAGGTCATGGAGGATATTTTGTCAGGAAGTGCTTAAAATTTCCAGTAATCCCATAGTGTGCTAAAAGCACATCATATATGTGATTTGGTTTTTAAGTCACTAAACATTCCTCGAGCCAACATAAAAATCAGCTCATTACTTTATTGTGACACTTCATCAATGTGGCGTTTTCCTCTAGCATTAATCTTTGAATATTTGTTTTTAATGTATGAGGGATAACATCATAAAATAAGAGCTTAGGGAAAGATTGTTTACCTAAAATCGATGTAATGATTACTAGTATAGGGGACATTTTTGTATTAATGTTATTTTACTGACTACATTCTCTATTACCAGTCCTTTTGCAAAGTATGTATTGCTAGGTCTTAGATAACAAAAGCTGTACAGACTGTTTTTCATTCTGTGGTCAATAAAAAGGAGAAAAGTATATACCATTTGGAGCAGATTCCTCTGTCTTATATAAAAGAAGTATTATTTTTAGGCAAAATCTTCACTAATGGGCTTTCATATTTTTGTATGCTTTTTTGACTTTTATTTACAGTTGAACAGATCATCAGATCATGTTACTGTTCCTTAATTGCCTTATAATAATTGGAGTACAAGTGAACCTCATTAAAAATGTCAGTCCTTTTATCATAAGAAAAGAGAAACTTCAAGTGTTTTCCTTACCACTTATGGCCAGTGTTCCATGACATAGATCACATGGAGACTATGTATTTATTGCAGGGGTTTTAGTTTACGTGGATTAGATGTAGTATAAAATGCAGACTACCTAGTAACCGTTCATCTGATTTATTGTGCCATGATGTACGTTTATGTTGTGTGTGCTTATACTGCTCTGTTGCCCACTTTTTGGCATTCTGATCACCAGAATTAGTACTTGGTACTAGCCCTACCCCTCAGTTCTAATGTACTGCAGAACTTTAAGAGTAGTTAAAAAATAAGACGATTGTGACACCAGTTTAGCATAAGTCGTGCATCTGGTCAACTCTAGAAAACTTTTGAGGTACATTTTCAGTCTCAAAGTCTTTTTTCCCTTTTCCTCATTTTTTTGTTTTGTGTTTCGTTTCCCCTCTGCCACTGATTCAGCAGAATTTACCCTGTCATGTGGGCAGAAGCTTTATTATGACTATCAAAGATATCTAGAGAGCCAGCTTCATAAGTACTTGCTTTAGGATCTCAGGAGGCAAAATGTACTATAGAACCTTAAATTATTTTAATAAAGAAGAAAAATCATACAACCTTCCCTTCTCTGGAAATCAATCATCCATTCATTCATTCAGTCAGTCTTTCTCTCATATAGGTAAACACACATGCAGACATTCAAACCACATTGATTTCTTCTCACATGCCTTAAAGATGCTCTGATTCAAATGGTCATAGCTTAACTCCTTGACTAATGATAAAAATAAGCTAAAATCATCCTTAGATAATGCTTTTTCAGAAACAAAAATATGTTAGATTTTAAAACACAAAGAGCCATTTAGGTTGACCAGGGCTGAGCAGCATGTTCTGTGCACTTTGCATGAAGTGTTTTTGGCCCTGTACCTCTCTTACCACTTGTTTCGTGAAGCAAAAGGTTTAGAATTACCTTGAAAGCTATGTGAATAATCTTCCCAAAAGGAACATTTAGTCCTTCCATTACTCTGAATGGATCCATAACATTGCCTCGGGCCCATTAAGCTTTGTGCTCATTACCTGGATCTAGGCTCCATCCACATCTCTTTCTCATTATTTTTCTTTGTGAACCTAGCTTAATCTGGGTGGTGGTGGAGGGGTGTATTGTAGGGACTTTAAAAAAAGAGACTGTGGTTCAGTTACATAACTGATTGGTTTTTAGGGAAAGCATTGCTTGTTGAGACAATGCACTGGATTTCTTTTTTGCCGTTTACGATAGATAGCTAGGAACTTTTGTGTGTGTGTGTTCATGCATGCATGGGTAGATAATTTGAGTTTCAAGAGTTCAAGAACAGCCAGTTTAAGATCCAGGTTTCATTATTTTCTATGGAAAAGCAGATGCGAAGCCTCACCAGAATGCATTCTGTTTCACTTCTCACTCCACCTTGCCAGGAGCTCTTATATTTCTGTAATAATAGCCAGGGTTTTGTGCTTAGCAGCAGCTGCTTATAACATCTGCCAGATAATTACTGAGCTGAATCAGAATTCACCTGCCTTAACCTAAAGTGTGGGATGAATTTCTGATCAAGGAATAAAAGATTGATTGCAGTTACATTTTTTCATGCTTGTTAATAATCACTGCTATAGACACTAGTAAAGAGCAGATGCTTTTCTGGGGGAGGTGTAGATGGGAGGGAAGTGGAAAGGGGGAAAAAAAAACAACCAGGAGCACCCACTTTTAACTACATATGTATGCATCTCACATTCAGCACAAGACATTGACATTTGTTAACACCATTGTAAAAAGATGCTGCGGCGTATGCTTCACATTCTAGATTTTCTGCAGCACCTGCTGACGATCGAGCCCCCTTTTATGTGTGAGTATCAGTGATTCAAAAGCTCATTATGGCTGTGTGTTACAACTTGTCTGTGAAAACAATTTTGTGCTTTTGTAATGTCCCAATGCAAGGATAGATCCAGATATGGATTTCGTATATACATTTTGGATTGTTTTCTTTGTTTAAATAATAACATAAAATCCAACAGAGCTATGAGATTGTTACGTTTTCACATTGTACTGATGATTGTGAACTCTTGAAAATCATATTTTCCAATTATGAAGCTTTCAAGCTCCTTTGTAAGGGAACGATCCTGTCTGCACGTGCAGGAATAGTCTCTGCATTAATAGCCATATCACATTTCAGCATCACTAATGGTATTCTTTTTTCTTCTAGTCCATGTGTAACCAAAAGTTAGTCATGTGTAACCAAAAGTTAGTTTGAATTTTTAATTCAACTCTCAAATAAGCATTTTCAGTGTGTTTTTGCATCTCGTAATTTAGCTTTGGCATTTTTGCTGGCCATTCGGAGGTTTTGTATGATCCTGTGTCCAGGCTTGTGGTAGCATGGCTCTCTGCATGTTCTGTTGCATTGTGGGATGCTTGTTCTGGTGGCCTCACTCTGTAGTGGCTAAATAGTTAGGAAAACTGCCGTCTCTACTCTTTCTCACTACTACGCAAAGTATCAGAAAAATATTTGTAAATGCCTCCGCTCCTCAAAAGAAAAAACAACTTTGAACAAATATAAAGAAAAACTCATTTTTAACATTGTTTGGGAAGAAACATCTTTATCTTCTTTCTCAAACCAATAAAAAACTTAAAAACTTTGTACTGATTACTATTATTTTTGCTATTCTATCCTGCCTTTCTTCCCTGACCTTTTCCTGGCTTTTTAAACTTATGTTTTATTTATATGAGTTTTACTGAATCTTCAGGAATAATACCAGTCTTCTTCAAAGCCTTTTCACATTTTAGGTTTCATGTTTATCTTTATTTTATTTTTTCATTGTTTAAAATATAATCAGACTTCTGTCCTGACATAATGTATTGTTTGAAGGGATAAAAGCAAATTTGCTATTCAGTATATTTTTGTAGCATCTTAGAGAAGGTGTCTTTATAGATGAATAAATTAAATAGGGCCAGAATTAGAATGCAACTTCTTCAGCCAGCCTAGTCTTAAATCCATTGATCTGTACTTTCTGCTTCATTTTTTGACCTTTGAGGTAAAAGTGTCATGAAGAGATTCCCAAAGGCTCCATGTATTCTGCCCGAGTGATCAGTATGACCAGGAGATCTGATGACCTGTGAGAGCGCTCACTTCTATTTGGATTGTGCTTCTCAGCTTACAGTAGCATCACCAAAGTGGCATCGTTTTTGTGGTAGAGGGTATGGAGGTTCAGCAGTGGTGATTTACCCCATGACACTCTGCATGGTAGCAGAACTGTGTCTTCCGACTCCAAACCTAAGTGACCTCACACTTTGAAGTAAATGAGTGAATGCTTTCTATAGAATAACCAATATGTTTGAAATTATGTATACTACTCATTCAGTAAATTATGACAATGGTATAATTTTTTATTTCATTATAACATAAAAGACAATCTTTTTATCTTTGCCCTCTGGTGCTGAGGTTTTGTATACTTATTAACAGATAAATTATGGACAGATGATTTAATACATCTTTGTGATTTCTAATTTTTAGTTGCACAAACATGCTGTATTGAGTTCAGATACAATATTTCTCTAACGTTACTATTCATTAACTTGAAGATCTTGAAACAGCTTGCTTTAAAAAGTGTGTCCACTATGTTAAGAAGCCTTACAAGAAAGCAGTAAACTTGAATTTTCATATATCAGTTTCTGAACATTACAGCAGGAGTCAGCATTTGGCTCAGTGTCTTCCACATAATAGGCATTCAGTCAGTACTTGTTGAATTAGTAGATGGCCATTCACGTGTAAATAGTAGACTTTTTTTTGAGACCAAAGTGAATTTTAAAAAATTGCTACAAATTAGTAAGTCTTTCCATAAACTCAAATGGTTTCGTCTCATACTTCAGACTTGAGAGTTCATAACTTAATAGAGCTAACGTAATTGTTGATAATGCTTGTTAATCTCTAGAATTAATTATGTATTATAGAAAGATGCAAAGTAATTTGTGATATTCAGCATTTTAATAGAGTATACCTAATTTGTTTCTGCTAGAGATCCCAGAAATCTTTGGGCAAAATTGGTGTTATTATTGACAGTTATTATTCTAGGGATTTATAGATCTTCCTAATATTAAAAAAATTGTTGTTAGCCTTTTCATTTTACAATATAAATAATTGTTTTCCTTCCCTGCCTGTTGATTGGTAAACACATAGTGAATCAGCAACATTTAAAAACTTAGTTTCTGTTGTTATTCTTCCCTGTAGAATACTTTATCCTATTGAAGTTTGGATTCGCTGCTGAATATACTGATTAAATGAGCTGTGTGAAAAAGTAGGGAGAAAGGGATAATATGATTTGTTTCCTTTATTTTAGAAGCTTTTCCTAACAGGCAAAATATTATTTCCCTTCACTTCCATGGATTCTGGTTTCTTCCAGAATTACTTATGTGCCTGCAGAACATTTGGAAGAGTTCAAAATAAGCTTGGGACAACAATCTGGAAAAATAATGACATTGGATATTTTTTCTTCATACACTGGCAGGTAAGTGAAACATTAAATCAAATGCAATGACTGATACAGCAAGTTGTAGAGAATTTGGAATTCAGAGTCAGGGAGGACTAGAGCAAAGAAAAGGTCTCAATCCTTTTCTTCTTCCCTTTCCTTCAATTATATAAGCAATTATTATATAGTGTGGAAAATATATATTCAAATTAATAAACTAATATTTAATTCTACCACACAATGTATCACTTTTAACATGTTGATTTTTGATAATTTGTCCCAAATGAGTATTATTTCATTAATTTCTTAGAACCTAAGAAATTGTATGATGTTTCTTACTCTTTCATAAATATTATCAAACTTCTTCAGAAATGTTATTTATTCTTTTATTAACAAGCATACAAATTCAGAAACTTTTTTTTTTTTTTTGAGGCAGAGCCTCACTCTGTTGCTCAGGCTAGAGTACAGTTGTGCCATTACAGTTAACTGCAGCCTCTACCTGCTGGGTTCATGGATCCTCCCACCTCAGCCTCCCAGGTAGCTGGGATTATAGGCATGTGCCACCACGTCAGGCTAATTCTGTATTTTTGTAGAGATGGGGTTTTGCCATGTTACTCAGGCTGGTCTCAAACTTCTGAGCTTAAGCAATCTGCCCACCTTGTTCTCCCAAAGTACTGGGATTCAAAGGCGTGCACCACCATGCCTAGGCCAGAACATTTTTTATTTGTAATTTTCTTGCTCTTTTGGAGAATGTTGAACCTGTGAGCATGTATGCATGTTAGGAAACACTGTTTGGCTTTTTAAAGGCACTTGATATACAATGTATTAAGAGCCTTTAAATAATAAAGGGAACGTTTTCTTTTTTCTTAGGAAAGGGAGGAACTGGGTTTTGATGCTGCTGCTGACTGAGTCAAGATCAGGGAGAGAAATAATGTCAAATCGCTTTTCCATGAAGAATGTATCATTCTGCACTCTCAGTTTTTCAGTTGTGGACCTGTGTTTTTCAGTTGTGCTGGCAACTGACTACCAAATTTCTTGTAAGCATGTGGTAGTGCAGAAATGACCTTGCAAGCACTCTGACGTCTTCTCAGAAGAGTTGTACCATTCTTTTTTTTTTTTTTTTTTTGAGGCGGAGTTTCACTCTTGTTGCCCGTGCTGGAATGCAATGGCGCGATCTTGGCTCATTGTGACCTCTGCCTCCCGGGTTCAAGTGATTCTCCTGCCTCAGCCTCCTGAAAAGCTGGGATTACAGGTGCCCACCACCACGCCCAGCTATTTTTTTGTATTTTTAGTTAAGATGGGGTTTCACCATGTTGGCCAGGCTGGTCTTGAACTCCTGATCTCAGGTGATCCACCCGCCTTGGCCTCCTAAAGTGCTGGGATTATAAGCGTGAGCCACCATGTCCAGCCAAGTTCTACCATTCTTTAGTGGATGTCAGAACATCCCAGAACACCACGGTCTCCAGTGACCTTACATTCATTGTGATCTTGCTTCACTGCTTCCTCTGCACATTACAGATGACTACAGAATACAGAAAGTGTCAGGGAGGGGGAAGGTATGTTATTTGTTTAATAAAGGGAAGGAATGGCATGGTCCTTGGGGCCTCAGGAATATTATGGGAAAAGGAGTATAATTGTCCCTTATTATCTGTTGGGGATTGGTTTCAATACTCCCCACGGATATCAAAATCCACAGATGCTCAATCCCTTATATAAAATGGTGTAGTATTTGCACGTAACCTACACACATTCTCCCATATACTTTAAATAATCTCTAGATTCCTTATAATACCTGATACGATGTAAAGGCTATGTAAGTTGTTGTTATATGTATTTTTTTAAATAATGACAAGAAAAAAAAGGGCACGTTTGATACAGATGCAACCATCTATTTTTTTCCCAAATATTTTTGGTTTAATCCATGAATGTTGGACTCAAGGATATGAGGGATAGGGGAGACAACTATATTTACTTTACACTGTACAAAGCTCAGCCACACTCCAGGATTTCCACTGTTGGGTTAATGGTATGAGTTGATTATAGTTTCCCAGTGCTTCCTGTCAAACTGCTAAAACAAATTACTTCAATGTCTCTCTGAAATGTTGTATCAAATGACTGACTTAAAGAATACACCAGCTAACATCTGAGTCTTGTTAAGTTCTAGGGCCTTAAAATACTCACAAGTTATTAGAAAGAAAGCCACTCTGAGCACTGTGCTTCCTCTAAGCACAGAAAAGAGAATAGCCTGGATTGTCCTGTGCTGTGACTAGCTACTTCACTGCAGAGAAAGTATATTTTCTATGGATATCAGAATGCTTAAAATAGAGCAACTAGATATGCGTTTTTGGTGGAACAATCTGCAGCAGGGAAAGGTTAAGTAACTTTCCCACAGCTAATAAATGCCAGAGCCAAGCGTAGAATGTAAGCATAATCCATGTTCTTACCATTGGATGCAAGGAAGGAATTGCAGAAGTCTACGAAGCATGCGCCATATAAAAATATGTGACCATATAGCATGGAAGTTAAGAACTCAGGTTTTATGGTAAGATGCCCTCGATCCAAATCTCACCTATGCTGTTTTTCTGCCAGTGTCTTTCTCACCATGTGACTTTCTGCCAGTTACTTTACCTGGTACCTATTTGCAGATATAAAGAGATCTACTTATTATAGTTGATAAAAATTTTATTGGTATTCAGTGGTTTAAGACAGTGGAAAAGCAGTTGATTGACTTCTTTCTTGGCTGAGTGCATGCAGGAAGACATGACACTAGAGTCCCTGAAACCACACACTAAGATGATTAAACAATAATCAGCACATGTAGAGGAGCATATATGGGGTTTGCGAAAGGATTCAAGATTATAGAATCATCTGAAGAGACCAGGGTCCTTTATTGGATTATTCAGGATATTCATCATCGTGTACCTAGAAGGAAGAAGCAAGATGCAATCTGGCTACACTGTTTCTGAATAGCTCCCACTGCTTAGGCCTTAGGGCTGAGGACCTCCCCACATCCCCTGGCTGTCACTGAATATTTTAAGGACTGTTTCTGAGTTATAATTCTTGTCTGTCTTCTAAGTCAGCTTTCTTCATCACATATTCTTTCCTGTTGTATTTCCAGAAGATTAGTGCTAGTTTTTAACCTCTCTGCCTTGCATCCTCTGGATGAAGATTTCACTTTTACTATTTCGCTGTCAACTCTTTGACATCATTTTTAGGATCTCCCTCTTGGACCTCTTCCCGCCGTTCCTACCCTAGTGTCAGACTTAGACTCTGGGAACCTTAGCCTCATTCAGAGCTTTATTCTTTAATTGCACAGGAGGGAAATTCAAACACAAAACCAATGGGTAGGACCTATAGCAAATAGGTTTTACTCTAATAGCTTAAAAACAAAAACTTAACATTCGGGTCTAAGAAAGAATGCGATGTTCTGGGAGAGCCTGGACATTTGCTTGCCAGAAATGTTGCAAAGCGCATTAAAGCTCAGATGGATGACTGGATTAGATGACTTCTGATCTTGAATTCTAAATATTACATGATTTGAGAGAGTTCAGTATTCCTGTCAGGGGAGAATGGCTGTAATTTTACATACTTTCTTTTGATTTTTCAATTTCTGTAAATATCGACTGAAAACATTTGTTGAATCAGAATTTTTATAGCCGCCTTTGCTTTTTATGTGGACATGTTTCTTTAGAAATCCAATTTTTACCACAGCCAAGGCACAGGCCATAATCAATGTAACCATTCTCTGTTGTCCTCACAGCACCATTTATTGATACAAAGTATTCCATTGGACTAACAAAATATGTCTTGATACTGTTATTGTTGTACAGTTTTCTTTACAATCGGTAGACTGGGCACGTTTTGTTACATGCCTGGCATTTGGCAAAATCTAAATTGCTACAGAAGTGGAAGAGTGACCTTGAACACAGATGCGTTGTAAACTGCTTCCCTTAAGAAGTATTCTGTGCCAGGTTCCTCTGGATGGGGTGAAGCTGGACCATAAGCATTTCACTTAATTTTTCAAAAATGAAAAGAAGATCATTGGTCCATCCTTAGGAAACAGAGATACTAAACTCTTGGCAAACTTGATGAGAAATTCATTCATGACAGGGTTCAGGGCTGTACATACATGCTTAAAATCTACATGGTACTTCTAGCTTCTTGCACATTATAGAAATTTAAGAAATGCTTGTTCAATGGGTTTTCTTTACAAACCTGGCATTTATCCCATTTTCCCATTCCTTTCCTTTATGCTCCCATGTCTCATCAGGGAAAAAACAGACTAGACAAGAGTCTTAGTGTTCAGTTCTACGCTATGGTAGGTTGATTCTAAAGCAAGGTTTTAATTTTGTTTGGTTAGGTTTTTCTTTCCCCCAATGTAAAAATATTTTATACTTAAGGCCGTGTACGGTGAAAATATAAAGCAGTCCTGCATTTTTAGCTAAATCAATAGTAGAGTACATATAATCTTGCATGTTTTTACTAGGATTTTGGGGTACTCATTGTGTAATTCTTTAACCAGAGACATTCCAGAATTACCAGAGCGAGAAGAGGGAGAGGGCGAAGAAAGTGAACTTCAAAACACAGCATATAGCAATTGGAATCAGCCCAGGCGGTAAGGACTTTTTCTGTCTTCTGCCCACTCAATGGATATATAGGGTTTAAAGATAAGCAGGTGTGGTTTCAAGTGTGGATTACAACTTGCTTCTTGTCACATCGGGTGAGTTGTTTAATTACTTCTAACCCATCATTTTATCATGTGTACAGTGGAGAGAATAATGGGTATCACGCAGGGTTAAAACTAACATATATGGAGAGATCTGGCACATAGTAGGAACTAAATTAAAGAAAATTATGCATAGATAGTTGGAATGGATTACATTCTGTAGAGTTTGATCTTAGGTATACCAAAAAGTATTCATTTAAATTTTACCTAGCATTTGTAGAAACTAGATAGGCAAACATATATATCAAAACATGTGTGTGTATGTGTGTGTGTGTGTAAAAGTACCCTTGTAGCCTTGTTACCACAGGCCGAGTTTATCCTAAGTCATAATCTGTCTAGGACCAGTTTCATGTATAACAGATAAGATGACATCCTCAAATATACTTAGATGTATCACGTGCATCACTAAAGCATATTGATGTGTTTATACTGAGTAAAATCAATTTTAGTTTAATAGGAATTTACTGAGTCCTGATTATGGACCTAGACTTAGAGCCAATGATTTTGTGAACAACAAGGAAATAAGTAGAAGATGCAAATCCTCTCTCAAGAAACCTCTAATGTACTTGGCTGGGCAAGATGTAGAGACACATGAAACAATTTAAGAACACAAGATATTTCACATTAAGAGTAAAACACAGGTAATCAGTGGACATCCACCCCAAACTAAAGGTCACCATCACAATGGTGCTTTGTATTTAGTAAACATTAATATTTGTTACATGAATAAATAAAATGCTCGAGAGAAGAATATGTAATATTGATAAATGCCAGTACAATTTAATGATTTCCCCTGCCCACCAGTGATAACCTGTAGCCATCACATTTAAATATTTTTAAAATATAAAAACATTATTTTATGTTGCTTTCAAAGAAGCAGCATGGATTTTCAGCCATCTAAAATGAATTTCTTATTTCCCTTTCTTCAAAAGTCACTTAGCTCACTTAAAAACTCCCATCAAGCTCTCTATACTGCTGCCTACATTGAGAACAGGGTATAAGTGCTAGATCTGTGGCAGAAAATATATTCTGAGGTGTGAAGTGTCATATTTATTTGTGGTTAGAGGTGGAAATAAGTTAAATGAAACTGTTTTGTAGCAGGTAGTCACAGTGATAAACTTGAATTTTTTAGGAGGACAGTAATCACAGGAAAAAAAGATGGGTTGGTCAGTTTTAGAAACAGTATTATAAGAGGAAAAGTAGATTTTAGAAGGTGGTATAGTTTGGCTCTGTGTCCCCACCCAAATCTCATCTTGTAGCTCCCATAATTCCCACATGTTGTGGGAGGGGCCCTGTAGGAGATGATTGAATTATGGGGGTGGGTCTTTCCCACGTTGTTCTCCTAATAGTAAATGGGCCTCACGAGACCTGATGGTTTTAAAAACGGGAGTTGCCCTGCACAAGCTCTTTTATTTGCCTGCTGTCATCCACTTAAGCTGTAACTTGCTCCTCCTTGCCTTCTGCCATGATTGTGAGGCTTCCCTGGCCATGTGGAACTATAAGTCCAGTAAACCTTCTTCTTCTGTAAATTGCCCAGTCTCGGGTATTTCTTTATCAGTAGCGTGAAAATGGATTAATACAGAAGGCAATATGCAAAATGGTTGGTGTCAGTAAAGAGCCATGTTAGAACTTTGGCTCTGGTACTTTCTAAGACAAGTTTCTTAATTTCTGCTAGGTCTCTGCTACTTTATCTGTAAAATGAGGTTAATAATAGAATCTTTTGTATTTGGGGGAAAATTCAGTGTCATCTAAAATCCTCAGCAGAGTGCCTGGCACATAGTGAGTCAGTGGTTGGCTTTGTCTATATTGATGAAATATTTGTCACTGGTACCTAAACAAAGAGAAAGCCTTTGACACAGGAATCATGAAATTTTCTTATGAGAAAGAAGAACATAACTTCTGGACTGGAAAATTTTTATGCTTTTAACCTTCATGCAATCGTAAGATAGCTCTAAAGGTGCTAACAACCTTACATGAAGAATATGTCCAAAGTTTCCATAAATCCTTCTAAGAAGGTACTCTGTACTTACTAATGTAGTGCTTCCCCTAGATGCACTAAGCTACTTCTAGGGGAAGTTCATAGAGCATGAGAAGAAAGCTTAATGGAATAACCAGAGCTTTTAATAAATTAGGAGTTAGTGTTGTTAACATGCTTCATAGCATTGGAAACGTAATGGGACAGTCATTCATGAAATCAACAAAAATTTAATTTGTTTGAAACTAGAGAATTCTTTTTAGCAAAATACAAATTTTAATATTATAAAATAGGTTATATTTTATTTTGCATGTGATTTTCATTTTATACAATTGATATTATACTACTACATGTATTTTCCATTTTGCTTAATTTTTCTCTCAACTCCTACGTTTTGTAAATCTGTCAAGCTTGATACTTAAAGATCTAATTCATTCAATTTAGTTGTTGTGTTGCATTTCAATATATGAATATACCATAGTTTATTAATTGTCAGATTCATATTAGTTAATAGTTATTTGCTATTATAATAATTCTGTGCAGTAAATATGCTTATTTCTTTATACTTACACGTGAAAATTTATCTAGGGAATATATCCAGAAGTGGAATTGGAATTGCTGACCTATAAGTTTATATGCATTTTTTACTTTCAGTTGTCAAATTGTTTTTTAAGTTTGCTATACCAATTTTTTTTTTTTTTTTTTTTTTTTTTGAGACGGAGTCTTGCTCAGTTGCCAGGCTGGAGTGCAGTGGCATGATCTTGACTCACTGCAACCTCCTCCTCCCGGGTTCAAGTGATTCTTCCGCCTCAGCCTCCCGAGTAGGCGGAACTGCAGGTGCACACCACCACGTCCAGCTAATTTTTGTATTTTTAGTAGAGATGGGGTTTCACCATGTTGGCCAGGATGATCTCGATTTCTTGACCTGTGATCCACCCACCTCAGCCTTCCAACGTGCTGGGATTACAGGCATGAGCCACCACACCTGGCCGCTATACCAATTTTTATTTCTATTTCCAGTATATGAGTGTTCCCTTTTCCCCACATTCTTGTTACCACATCATATGATCATTTTTTGAAAAGTTTTTTATCAATCTAATGGGTGGAAAATGGCTCCTTTTCTAAATAAACAAGGTGTAGTAGGTATAACAGGATTGATCAGGTAGGGTGAACATTTGGTCATTTGTTACATGGATTGAGTTTCAGTTTCATATCTTGCTTTCATTACTGTAGTAATCATCACCTTCATCACCACCACCACCACTACCACCATCATAACGAGTAATAAAAGATTTATTGGTTGCTTATTATGTGCCAAAGCTTTGGTTTTGGACTCTACATGTATTAGTTAATCCTCACAGAAACTCTGTTCAGAGACTCTTGTTGGCTGTATTTCACAGCTGAGAAAAGTAAGACAGAGACGAAGTAAATGCCCAGTGTCACATAATCATTAAGTAGCAAAAGAGCAGGAGTGGCACCTAGAGTCTCAGTTTACATCTCAGGCAATCTGGCCTCAGAGCTGTGTTTAACCTGTGTCTTCCTGAATTTCATTCTTTTTAAACCTATGTGTAAATCTCAAATAGGCTGCCATTTTTTTTTCCCTACATAATGATCTCTGAAGCAAACATATTCTGTAGTTGTTTCTTTTCTAGGCCTCCTTTTTCTTTCACTGTGTTTCTATTCTCTGTTCAGTGAATAATGAGTTTGGTTTCTCACTGCTGTGTCATTTTGGCAGTTCTGTCTTTGATTATCATCTTCATTGTTTTAAGGATTTACAACCTTTACTTCCAGGGAGGGTATTTTGCTATCTGTGCCAAACTCTATGAGACCTAAGGTGCTATTATCCAAAGGTTACTTAACCTCTCTGCGTCTCTTCTCTTTGTGAAATGGGGCCAGTAAGAATGTCTACCTTATAGGTATGATATGAAAATTAAATGAAAGTATATGTAACTTACTTAGAGAATAATACTGAAGACATGGTAAAACCCTTAATAAACATTTGCTGTTACTTATGTTTTTTTGTATTACTCAAGAAGTCATAAGAATCACTTTCTAATTTGCACCAAACACTAAGAGCCCTTGGAGACATTTTCTTTCCTTCCTTCTTTTTTTTAATTTTTTTTTATTTTTAAGAAAAAAGTTAAGGAGTCCTACCTATGTATTCTGGATTGTTAAATATGTACACCTTGTGGCTGAACTTACTATATGTAAAATGTACTATATGTGCAATGGCTAAACTTACTAACTCCTTTGCCATTTCGCCTTAGGAACAGCTTCAAGAAAACAGGGAAGGGACAGTTGTGGTGGCTCATGCCCGTAATCTCAGCACCTAGGTAGGCTGAGACGGGAAGATTACTTGAGCTTAGGAGTTCCTGAGCCCAGGACATTGAGGTTGGAAGTCAAGACTGCAGTGAACTATGATCATGCCACTGCACTCCAGCCTGGGCTGCAGAATGAGACCCTGTCTCAAAACAAAAACAAAAACAAACAAAAACAGGGAAGGATCGTGGATGTTGGTTCTTTTCTGTCACAGAATTTCTGGAGCAAGAGAAAACAATGAATAGGATTTTAACTAGTTTATTAACAAAGATTTTATAAGATCAGGGATCATGGTAAGATCCTTTCAAACTAAACAGGTAGAGTTTCTAGAGTTACAGATTTGCAGTCAAAAAAAAAAAAAAAAGTTACTGGCCAAAGGAAGATGTGCCTCAACATCTGCTTTCATTTCACCTCGTTCCTGTCCTCTCCTCTCTGTGGTACTCTTTCATCCCCAGCCTCTTCTTACCTCAATCATTTTGCAGGAGTCCTTACTTCAACCTTTCCTCTTCTCTAGGAGCTCCTTAAATGTCAGTGTTGAAGACATGTTTGACAGTGCTATCTTATCCTACTTAATGTCCAACATTGTCTTCCTTTGTGCAGCATGGAGCAGATTGCAGGGCCTCATCATCTCCTTAAAGTTCTGTTTGGTCTGTTTTCCTCCAACAACCTGAGCTCTGACTCATCTCGGCCAAAGACCTCACTGCAAATCACCTTACTCTTTTTTACATCCTGCCTTTTCACAAGATGCATGTGCTTTAAATATACTCATAGCTTGTATAGCTATTTGCGGTTATTACATATGAGTTCATGTCTTTATTTTGTGGGTATGGAAAATGTATTCAAGGCAGAGGAATTAGCAAGCACCAAGGCCCCAAGAGGGGAGTATGCCAGATGAACTTAAGGAATAGTAAGGAGATGATGTGGTAGCTAGAGTGGAGAGAGAAAAGTACAGAGCCCATGGCAGGTGTATTAAGTCCGTTTTCATGCTGCTGATAAAGACATACCTGAGACTGGGGAATTTACAAAAGAAAGAGGTTTAATGGACTCACAGTTCCACATGGCTTGGGAGGCCTCATAATCGTGGTGGAAGGTGAAAAGCACATCTCACATGGTGGCAGACAAGAGAAGAGAGCTTGTGCAGGGAAACTCCCCTTTATAAAACCATCAGGTCTTGTGAGACTTATTCACTATCATGAGAACAGTACAGGAAAGACCTGCCCCCATGATTCAGTTACCTCCCACCGGATCCCACCAACAGTATGTGGAAATTGTGGGAGCTACAATTTAAATTGAGATCTGGGTGAGGACACAGCCAAATCGTATCAGCAGGGGAGGTTGGGGAGATAGTGAGAGAATCATACCCTGTAGGATTTTGTCAGTCACTGTTCTTCATGTCCTGACTGTTAGTGACCAGGTCTGCCTTGGCAAGAATGACTTCTTCTACAGAGGTGACTTTCTGACATAGTGTGTGCAGGAGTGTTCTTTCCCTTGATTTGGTTGCTAAGCTTAGAAGCTACTATCCGTTTAGCAGTAGCTGAATTTTTTGATTGCTTAATATATGTAATAATCATCCTTTCACACTGGTATGTGCTACAGCCTGGAGTATGAGTCCAGTTTTACTTATAACAAATTATTTTCAGAAATACATTAACATATTATTAGATTCTACAAGACACATAATTGAGAAGGTAAACTATCTTGTTTTACTACTAGTAAAACCTTAATAAATTGAGCAAAGTAATATTTGTAAAAATTAACATATATGACATTTTACTTCATTTTGTTAAAATATTTTTATTATTGTTTTAAGCCGTCTTAACCATTTTTAAGTGTACAGTTCAGTGGCATTAAGTACATTCACATTGCTCTGCAGTCACCACCACTGTCTACCTACAGAACTTTTTTTCATCTTGCAAAACTGTAATTCTATACCCATTAAGCAATAACTCCCCTTTCTTCTCTCTTCCCATCCCAGGCAACCACCTTTCTACTTTCTGCCTCTATGAATTTGGTACCTTTAGGTACCTCATAAGAGTGAAATTAAATGACATTTGTCCTTTATTTTACTTAGATGACTTACTTCACTTAGCGTAATGTCTTCAAGGTTTATTCATATTATGGCATGTTTGAGAATTTCCTTGTTTTTCAAGGCTGAATAATATTTCATTGAATGTATATAGTATTTTATCTACTCATTTCTTGATAGATAATTGGTTTGCTTCTACCTCTTGGCTATTGTGAACATGGATGTATAAGTATTTCTTTGAGATCCTGCTTTAAATTCTTTGGTTATAATACCCACAAGTGGAATTGCTGAATCATATGATAATTCTATTTTTAATTTTTTGAGGAAACTATATATTCTTTTCTGTAACAGCTGCACCATTTTACATTTCTACCAACAGTACACAAGAGTTCCAAATGCTCTGCATCCTTATTGATTTCTGTGTGTGTGTGATTTTTTTTAGTAGGTAGTAGCCATCCTGTTGGATGTGAGATGGTATCTTATTGTGCTTTTTATTTGTATTTCCATAATATTTAGTGATGTTAAACATCTTTTCATGTGCTTATTGGTCATATATATATATATTCAAGACACCTGCCCGTGTTTTATACCACTTGTTTTTTGTTGTTGTTGTTGAGTTTTAGAAATTCCCTTTGTATTCAGCATATGAATCCCTTATCAGATATGTGATTAGCAAATGCTTTTTTCCTTTCTGTTGAGAGTATCGTTGATGAACAAAAGTTTTTAATTTTGATAAAGTACATTTTATCTATTTTTTCTTTTGTTCTCTGTGCCTTCGGTGTTATATATAAGAAACCATTGCCAAATCCAGTATCATGAAGCTTTACCCTTATGATTTTTCCTAAGAGTTGAAAATTTTATTTATTTTTTAGGGTGGAACTCTGGAGAGAACCAAGCAAATCCTTAGGCATCAGCATTGTTGGTGGACGAGGGATGGGGAGTCGTCTAAGCAACGGAGAAGTGATGAGGGGCATTTTCATCAAACATGTTCTGGAAGATAGTCCAGCTGGCAAAAATGGAACCTTGAAACCTGGAGATAGAATTGTAGAGGTACCCTCCAGCGAGCTTTCTGTGCTAAAATTTTTCACCTGCTCCATCCTTTGTACCAAGGGAATTGTCATCTTCATACTAGTTATTCAACCCAGCATTCGAGTAAAATATGTGTGTGGTTAAATTATTTCTTTTTGTTTATTTTCATACATAATTTTCTCTTATGTATATAATGACAGATTATATGTTTTGATATAGAGACTGATGTTTGGAGATAAAGCCAACCATTTAAAAAAATTGGCTCCAAGGTAAAATAATTATGTTCTGTTTGAAAGAACAAAGCACAATTCTCAGGGAAAAAATTTGAATTAAGATTATATAGACATACAATGTATGTATATGTACACACACAAAATGTAGATATAATTAAGTTATTAATGAGGTTGTATTTCAAGAAATACTTAATTATTATCATTTCATTGCAGATAAACTTTGTTGGATGAGTGTTTTTTTTTTTTTTTTTTTTTTTCCCAAGTGAGTCTTTTTTAGTAAAATATTTAATGCTGAGACCTCAGTTACCTTTCATGTGAATCTTTCTCAGTCAAAGCCAGGATCTCCTTTTCAGTGCTGTATTCATCAGTGAAGACTCTGTGTGTGTGCCTGTGTGCATGTGTGTGCACATATATGTGTATTTTGTTACGTGTTAGAAGCATGTCAAGTTGTGTGTAATCTCTTAATTCAAAGCAAAGTTCAATACTTTAAATAGACTCTCCTCTCATAAGTCACTCACTCATTTACTCAACAAATATTCCTGGAACAGCTGTTGCATTCCAGGTGCTATAACAGGCTCTGGGCATCCCACAGTAAACAAGGCACTGTGCCTGCCTGCCAAGTGGGACAGACTTGACAAGTAATCAAGTCACTTCAGAACAGTGTGATAAATTATTTGATCGGGATAAGCATAATTTTATTTAGAAGGATAGAGAAAGGAGTACCTGACCCAGATTTTCTGAGTTTTCAGGATTTACAGAGTAGACTAAAAAAGACAACTTCTAAATAAAGATAATTTTATTAACACTGTAATGACCATTATATTTACTTTATAAAAGTGACTCTCATTTTCTAAACCCATGTAACTTACACATTGGAATACTTTAATTGTTCAGAAGAAGATTATAACATATCAACCATGACTTTAAAATGAACATTTGGATGATTGATTGATTGGTTCCTTCGTTGACTGACTGTCTTTGAGAGCCTTAGATAGAAGAAGATTGGGACCTGAGAGAAAACAGGGACTAAGTCCTTTTTTTGATGACCATTTATAAGGAAGAATGATAGGCTTTTTCTTTCTCCTGCATTCTTTCATTAGATGATATCTTAGACCCGTTTTAACGAACTCCTTTATGTAGGACACTACCTAAAATTTCACATTTTGGATTATCACTAAGAAGTTTATTTTACGCATACCTCACTATTAAATACCTTTGACCTAAATAGAAAAAGAGTTTTTGTTTTTTTTTTTATAGACAGGAAAGGTCATAATTTGCTCTCAAATGTTTTTTAAATATATTTAAAAAGTTAAAACTCCCCTTTAAAATGGAAAAGAAAGAACTTTTTTATGCTTTTTAAAATACTATATGCAATTTAGCAATGATTTGTGCCATATTGCAAGGGCTTTTCTAGTATGTAGGAAGCCTCAGTCCTCTGTAATCCCAAGGATTCTAAAGCGTGTCTCTACTAAGAGTTTCTCAAAATGTATGTAGACTAGGTGAGTGCAGATCTGCAAATCATTCCATTCTGAGAATGGAATGCTTTGGACTTGAGCAAAGATAATTAACATCCTGTTAAATTTTTCCACGAATGGAATATATAGTAGACATATGGTAGACGTGAATACTGACTTTTGTTCTACAAAAAAGTTAGAAGCTATTTTAATATGCACTGAAAAAATGTTGTCATCTAAGTATCAACCTGAGGGAGGTTTTTATCTAAATCTATATAATTCTTTTAAAGGTGGTAATGTTCTGTGCAAAGATCTAATAATGTTCTTTTCTAGAATTGTGTCCACTGTGGGTCTACTCTTCTAGTAATATTGTATATATCATAACGTGGTAATTGGAAATGATAAAATGACACTAACATCCTATAGTTTTCTGATAGGATTAGCATTTGGCCTTTTAAACTATTTTCCTTCTTATTCATAAAGTGTGTAAGCTGAGTTGATTACTCAGGCAAGCCATGATCAACAAAATTTACAAGATAACTTTCATTGTCAAACTATGTAAGAATTACTAACAAATAAACACAATTTCTTAGCCTCCAGCTCCTGTCATATCTACTACGAGGACTCTTTTGCAAAACTAACCTTACCATTATCTGATTTTTCTGGATATCAGAATTTTGTTTTGAACTTCAAGTTTCCCTGTACAGAGAGAATTACACAAGGCATCTCCCCTTACTTCCCAAACCACGCTATAATATATTAGAAGAAAATTAGTACGGTGACTTTCATGATGAAGACAGTGCTGCCAGATAGTTCCCTCATATTATTTCTTTAATGGTACTGATTTTTTAATTTGAAGGAGCAGCTGAGCAATGTAAGGAATGAAGAAGCAGAGCCTTCATTTCAACTAATTGTGACTTGAACTAATTATTGGAGACAGAGATATGTGTCCAAAGCAAGGGACCACAAGTCCGCTGGACAGACAGAAAGTTCTGCAGCTTCATATGTAGTCTCAATTATTTTTGATATTAAAACAGATTTTCTAGTCTAACCAAGTACCCCTAAAACTCCATATCCACACATTTTTTTGTTGTTCTATAGATTCTTGAAATGTTAAGCTGAGGCCTTCCATTGCAGGTGGATGGAATGGACCTCAGAGATGCAAGCCATGAACAAGCTGTGGAAGCCATTCGGAAAGCAGGCAACCCTGTAGTCTTTATGGTACAGAGCATTATAAACAGACCAAGGGTAAGCGAACACAAAGGGCAAGGTAGGCATATCCAAACAGTGTTCAACTTGGAATCTAATGTATCAAGGGCCAAGTTGTCTGGATGAGCAAAGATAGTGATTTTTCAAATCTCAGAAGACTTATTAAAAGTTTGTTTTGCTTTCTCAGAAATTGAGTTGTCCTGTAAATCCCTTCCACCATGTTTAATAAAGACTTTTGAGGTCTGTTGAATATACATAGAAGTAGGATTTATCAGTATCTCTAGGTATCTAGATGGTTAATTATTAGTATTCATTTTAATCACAAAATACACAAATTATTAAAAGAATTGTGGCATCATAATTCAGATTAATCATCTGTGATCTCTAGTGGAGCCCCTTAGAAGCCAAATAAATGGCATTTTCTTGAAATTTATTCTCTAGACAGAATCTCCTGCTTATGCAATCCCATAATCATCTGTGAATGATCTTTCATGTATTTGTGTAGCCCACTGAATGTTAAATTTGCACAGGGTAGATTTGGTTTGTTTACAAGTGATTTCATAATTGCTGTACTCTAGCCACAATCACTGTGTAGCTTTTCATCACTGTATAGCTATTGGTGGACAGAAACCTACCAACCCATTTTGCCATCAGTCACTACAGGTAAAATAGCTTTCAAAAACATTTTAGAAAATGTAAGCTACATTTAATGATTGTTGTTAACAAAAATACAGAGCAAGGCTTTGGATTTGATATGACTTGATGCTGAAGATGAAAATTTATGCCAAGAGTTTACAACTATTTTTTTGACTCCTTCTTTGTGCCTCATGAAAAAAAAATTCACATGCAGCAGTCATGAAGCATGTTGGATTCACATACCCCTTTGAAAGTTCTTTAGAAACATACACATCCATTCAAAAATTGCATACCATTTCCTAGATGTCCTGAAGCACTTACAGGCTCCTTTTTTGGGTTTAAGTTAGCAACCTCCATTATAGTGATTCTCTTTGAATTACCTGCTTACTAGCTTTTAGAGTTGGTTGTCTTTAAAACAAAAATATCAACATATGTGAGGGAAGTTGAAGGTATCATCTAAAACTTAAAATATGTAATTTTATTTGCAAAATACATTTAATTTAACTTGTAAAGTTAAGAATTTAAGATATTAGGGCTCAGTTTAACTTCTGAAATTAAGAATTTAAGATATTAAGGTTCAAATGATGAAAATAACCAACAGCTCTTTAGATGAGCTGTGTCAGAGTAACTTACCGATATTCTATGCATGGACTATAAAGTGACCAGATTTATTTTACTGGCCCTTCCTTCTGTTGTGAAGACAGGTGTAACTCTCGTCTGGGTTTACTGTAAAGAGTGAATCTAGTAGTTTTTAATGTAAGCACTTCAACATCTGCAGTTTTTAGTCATTCAGTTGTTTATTGTTAGGTAATAATTATCCATTCAGAAAGAAAATTTGCCAAATGGTAGGGCTGCATCATGCTGCATTCTTTACAGAACTATTCTATTTGTTTAAATAACTATAAATCCTTTTACATTTGTTTCCATTTGTATGTTAAACATAGACACAGCGTAATAATGTTAAATGAGTGTTTAAGTTAAAGCTATTTTTTTGTGGGTGGGTTTTAGTCCTTTTTTTTGTTTTATTTATAATTTACAATTTTTATGTCATTTGGGACAATACTATAAATTGCTGAATAGTGATTCTCAATATTGCTTTAAAAACTTAAAATTACAAATATTCCTTTCAGTGTCAGGCACATTTTCCAATGAGCTGGGAAGACCTTGTCTCATACACCTGGAAAATACCCTTATTTTGCTCTCTGAGGTATAATGATACCTGATTTTATAGCAGTTGTTCCAGGATAAATCTTGTTATGAATGACACATTTAGTCAAGTCATACTTATTTTGCTTTAGAAAATTAAAATTAATTTTGCATTTAAAACGAGATATATTTTGTTTCAATGATTTACTTCCTTATGGAAATAATTAGGTCTCTAGTAATCTAAAAGGGACACTCACAAATGCACATACTTAAAAGTCTCTTACTGATAATTGTTTTATCTGTAGTTGTAGGATAAAGCTCCTAGGAAATCTTAAATGTAAGGTGAAAAGCCAGTCAGTTGCTTTGGCCCTTACGGTCTTCACGAATCAGAAACTTCCAGAAGTAGCCCCGATTATTTCACCTGTATGACCCTTCACAGAATTCAATCTGACCGCATTTTCTCACTTAAAGGCAGGCCCTATTTAATATGGACTAGAGAATGTTTTTGTCTTCCCTGTGCTGCTTCGTTGTTAATATTTCCGCTTTTCTCAGCCCTTGAGACTATAAACAGAAGTATCATCATTGATTTTTTAATAAGAAATAGTTTGTTTCTAAAAATCTTTTCCTAATAATAGAGTAATCTACCATTGTATCTGCTGTGCCTATGCTATAGTTTTACACTTTGCTATCAGGGCCAAATTCTAATCCTCTAAGATCTGCAAATTGAAAAGAAAACAGAAGTAATAAAAAATTATAAACTAGAGCTTTCTTTAAATATTCCATTTGTTGCTAGTTTTGTTTTCTAGTGTTCTACAGAATTGTATAGTACACTGAAAACCTAAAAATCCCATGTAGGGAGATTAGAAATAATCTCCACCTTCCATAGCATTGAATTACGTTACCTAGGATGTATTTGTCACCTCTGCCTAGTCGTTTCTTCCACCTTAATAAATGGTCATGTGTCTTGGTATTTGTGATCTTCTCTTTTGTAAAGCAGGAGTTGACATTTTAAACTGAAAAGCAGAGAGAAAGTTGAGATGAGCAGAAATGTCATTGTGCCCATTTCTTTTCCTGTCTTCCCTCTGTAGGAAAAACATTGCAAGAAGAGCAGATTGAAAGGGTAATGTGGCATAAGCTTTAGTGCAGGCATACTGAGGAGAGAGTCTTTCCAGAGTGTTCTCCCATACAGGGTGGTGTCACATGACAACCTCTCCCTATACTTGACGCCTGCCAGTGGGGCTTTTTTATAGAGAGAAGTAACACAAACATTTAATTGGAGCCAAAATGAATTTTAAATGTCTGCAATTTCCCCTGAAAGATATAGTCAATAAAAGAAAAAGATAGCGGGTGTGAAAAGAGGGAGAAGAATTTATTGTGCTAAGGAAATTACTTTTTTTTTTTTTTAACTATGAAAATGCTAAATTCTATCTGGCAGTCATCCTGGCTTTAATATGTATTTTCAACTCTAACAGTCTGGCTCAGGGCTTATTACTGGCAAGCCACAAAACCTCTGAGAAACACTGTAAGGCAGGACTTCAAATATTGTCTAAAGCCTTATAAATTCTCCAATAATATGGGCAGTTTTATAGGAAATTTATTTATAACATGAATCTCCATGTTCCTACCTCCACAAAAACTGGGCAGAAATAGAGAACACCACTATACAGGAGTTCATTTTTTAATAAATTATTGATTTTTTAAGTTAAAAAATACTGTTGTTCTAAAGCACTGTCAATATCAAGTCAAAATATGAAAGTTTCCTTACTGGGAGACAAAATAAAAGAATAATGAAGGTTACCAATTAACTAGCAGACCAAATTATAATTTGCATTCTAGACAGATTATTTAAAAAAAAAACATAATTAGCTTTTAAATGTAAATAAAAAACTTGTATGGTTTTAATGTTGAACATGTTTACTGATATTCATGAAACATGTATTAATATATAAGATGGGCAAAATATATGTGCTTCTGTTAGTAATACTGAAGTCATTGAGCAAAAATAAAAGAAATTTGGAATCAGTTTGACAACTAGTCTCCTGTGTGGTTTGTGACCTGATTTAGACTCAGGTATAGATTTAGGTCATCAGAAACAAATCTTTAGTTTCAGACTATTTTAAGATGTTACTATTAATGACTGGATCTGATAGGATCTAGTTTCACACAAGCAGTTCTTTAAATCAGTATGTGCTTTGCTTTTAAAACTGAGTTGTTTTCAATACATTTCCTTTGCGTTCAGCGCCTCTTATGTTTCCTTTTAGAAATCCCCTTTGCCTTCCTTGCCGCACAACCTTTACCCTAAGTACAACTTCAGCAGCACTAACCCATTTGCTGACCCTCTACAAATCAACGCCGACAAGGTTGGATAATGCCCATTGTCTTGCTGTTGGTTGCCTTTTGCAAATGTTTTGTTCTTTGTTACTGCTGTGTCTTTGTCCCAGTTCACTATTTACTACATTTGGGCAGGAAAAAAAAAAAAAAAAAAAAAAACTCTCAAAGCTGTTTGGAGTGGGCATGAAAATCCTTTCTTAAGCACATTTTCCTGCCAGAGAATATTTATTTTTATTGCTGAAATTAAATGGCCCTTCTGAAGAGTAAGGGAGAATCATGAGTCCAATGCTTTTCTTTCATTTTGGTGTGATTTAAAATTTCTGATATTTAGATTTTTGTTAGTTGCCAAATGTATGATACGTTCACACATAGTTTCTTTAAAACCATGTGTTGATTTAAATCCTTTTCAGACTTCTACAAGGTGATCATAAAAGCTCTTCCATGAGTTAATCACTGCACAAATAATTGTGTATGTGTACATGCAGGAGTCTGTTGAATATTCATGAAGCATGCCCATGTAATTGCCTGAATCAGGAAACGTAACTGTTTCAGTGCTCGTAAATCTATACTTGGATCTTCTCATTTTCTGATGAAATTATAAAACCAAAATTGAAACAAAAATTTATAAGAATTTATATACCATAATTTGATCATGAAAAGAAAGAAAGCAGTCAACACTTTTTTTTTTTTCAGGAAACACTTTATGAATATTCGTCAGATTTCCATGTTATTGTAATAAGTACCATGTTATTGATATGGATAACCAAAGATGCTATATCTGAAGCAATATGTTTTCTATTGCTATAGGAATTACAGAATTCAAGTAGAATTATCTTCTATTGTTCCCCAACTAACCCTTTTGCTCCCATACCCTTTAAGGTTTGTGTCAGTGTGGAATTTTCATATGTGGGTGTGTTACAGTGTGCTTTATGTGTGTGCTGTACTTGATGTGTACATACACGGCATGGAGTGATTTCAAGTATACATTGCATTTTTGACAATGAAGGCTAAGCAGTCTTTGTTAAAGAGCTATATTTTCATGAATACCTTTTAAAAAGTGTCACTAACAAGGCAGATACATGATCCTGATGAGAATGAGGGTGTCAGGTATATGAAAATGTAACACCTGATTGCCCCTCAAGTAAATAGAGGCTTATATTGGTTTTATTAGTCAGGTAGGTTTTGGTTTACTCACAGTATGAAAATGTTGTGCCTGAGATCCCAGACAGTTTTTCAGATAAGCAGGTTTTGTTTGTTTGTTCTTAAAATAACAGCTCAGAAAAATTATTCAGCAAGATGTATAAAATGTCATCTTTAGATTTGTTAAAATTATGGGAAGTTTAAATTAGATTTTGTTCCACTTTTTAAAAATGGAATGGACTTAATCAATGCTTGATAACATTTTCTGTTGTTACAGGGAAGTAAAGTTTTTTAGTCAGAAAAATTCTAAAGTGCATATCTTGCTCCTTTTACTGTGATAATGAAACTTGATTGGATCAAATGAGGGTTTTGTGTGTGTGTGTGTGTGTGTGTGTGTGTGTGTGTGTTTGCTTTTATTGGTATATTATTAATTTGAGACATTTATGGCACAGCATTTGGGAAGATAACAAGGGTTCCATTTACATTAGTAAGTTTCATCTGTTTGTCCAATGACGTATAGACTGAACATTTCAATATAGCAGATTCTGTAATCTGACACTTATGCCCTTAAATCCCTATCAGTCAGCTTTTTGCTTTGCCAGAAAATTGAGTGCTTTCTGAATCAACAAAGAAAGGTCACATTCAGTCTCAGATAGTTCTAGTGTTCAATATATTTTTAGGTATTCTAATTCTTGGCACCAATAAATAATTGCTAAGTAATTGGTGCATGTTTATCACTTAATGTATCCTTGTAAGAAGTCAGTTTAAAAAAAAACATAATGTTTTTCTAGATATAAACATACATAATAAAACATTATAATAGAGGAATTCTTATGCAGTAAAAAAGTAAAATAAAGACATATAGGAAAACCATAGGTTCAAGGCATCAGGGACAGCTTCCTAACAAGGTTAGAACTTTAGCTGGGTGTCCCTGACCTTTGAGTTAGGTACTGTCATACTTATGCAAGTTGGAGGAGACATCATGATATAATGGAAAGTGTACTGGATTAAGAGTTAAGCAAAAAGAAGTCTAGTACCACTGTTTGATTTGAAACAAAAACTTTCACTTCTTACAGTCTCAGGTTCAAAAGGTTTATTCATCTGCAAAATGAATAAAATGAACTCAGTGACTTAAAGAGCTTTCAAACTCTTAACATTCTGTTTGATCATCTATAATATTAGGTTGGTGCAAAAGTAATTGGAGTTTTAATGGCAAAAACTGGAATTATTTTTGCAATATAAGAACTTGATGATGCCAAGTCCTTTTTTTTTTTTTTTTTGAAATAGGACCTATGACCCTAAGTGACAGCCAGTATGCCACACTTTGGCTTTCTCTTAAGGAGCCTCTGTGTTTCTTCGTTTATCTTGTGATCTGCCTTGGGAAGGGAAAACTGGTATTCTTAAAACCATGCCTCTCAGATCCGAGTGTGTACTCTGTGCTAACAAACTGGCTCCCTGGTAGACAAGCCTGCATGTGTGGTAATTGCTGTCCTGGATTTGTTAAGAGAATCATGTGGAGAGAGGATTCAGGTAGCAATAAATAATTATTTATGTTTAGTCTCACTAATAAGCTTTGAAGGGCAACTTCTTTGTTAATTTTTTTTTCCTGCAGTTTCTTGGCAGATTTTTCTACATGCCTCAAATCTTACCCAGACCCAAACGTTATAACTTTTGAATGACATTTTTTTCTAGAAGGGAAAGTTCAGTTTTCTACCAAGTCATTTAAGCCTTCAAATTCATTAATTCATTGGATTAAAATAGCAAATAAAAGCTTAGTGAAATATTCTCTGATACTACTTAGTTTAATATATTTAAACTTTGCCTGAATCCCATCTAATATTTCTTATCTATTTATATATATATAAATAGATATATATGGAAATAAGAATATGTCAAAAACAAAGTCCGGCTTTAAAATATCAAACAAATAATGGAAAGCTCATTTATATATATGTTATATATATATATATTATATAAAATATTTAACAATCTGAGCCTTCCATTATTTGTTAGATATTATATATATAGGCCGGGCGCGGTGGCTCAAGCCTGTAATCCCAGCACTTTGGGAGGCCGAGACGGGCAGATCACGAGGTCAGGAGATCGAGACCATCCTGGCTAACACGGTGAAACCCCGTCTCTACTAAAAAAATACAAAAAGCTAGCCGGGCGAAGTGGCGGGCGCCTGTAGTCCCAGCTACTCGGGAGGCTGAGGCAGGAGAATGGCGTGAACCCGGGAGGCGGAGCTTGCAGTGAGCTGAGATCCGGCCACTGCACTCCAGCCCAGGCAACAGAGCGAGACTCCGTCTCAAAAAAAAAAAAAAAAAAAAAAGATATTATATATATATGAGCTTTCCATTATTTGTTATTATATATATATATATTATATACATATATGAGCTTTCCATTATTTGTTAGGCATTTTAAAGCCAGTCTTTGTTTTTGACATTATAATCTTATTTCTTCTTCTTGAAGTTTTCTTCCTTAGACTGCACAAACCCACTGCATTCTTTTTGTTCCCACAGGCACCCAGTCAGTCAGAGTCAGAGCCAGAGAAGGCTCCATTGTGCAGTGTGCCCCCACCCCCTCCTTCAGCCTTTGCAGAAATGGGTAGTGATCACACACAGTCATCTGCAAGCAAAATCTCACAAGATGTGGACAAAGAGGATGAGTTTGGTTACAGCTGGAGTAAGTTGTCTTTTTGTGATGCATTTAATTATAAGAGGTATTAAAATAGCTCCGAGTTTCTCAAGGATTATGCCCTGGATAAATAAGTATGTTGCAGCTTTGTGATATATACTGCAGTTCTGTGTGGAAAGAAATAGTGTTTGTTTTGCTTGAATACAGCATACATTCCTGAGGCATGAAGTCATACTCTTCCTTTCCTTTAAAAGTGCTGTTAAAGCTCACTCTGCCTTTTGTATGAGAATTAATAAGGACAGGGCACTCTCTCAGAAGCTATGCCACTCTGTGTCTTGAACAAGTCACCATCCCTTTCTGGGCCTCAGATTCCTCATGTAAAATCTGGCTGTTGTTGATATCACACCTTGAACTTCTGGTGTATTTTCTATACCAGAATGGTGATGTAGTATAATTGTGGAGATAAAAACTTTAGGTATTGACTAAACTGTTTAACTGTCTCTAAGCTTTAGCCTAGTGATTATCTCTCTTTTTAAAATGGAGTTCTCCCCTCAGGTTGCTAACATTCAATTAGACAGTGCCAAAAGAGTGCTAAGCACAGCGCCTGGTGCCCAGCAGTCTTTCATAGGCAGCTGTTATTAGGACCAATAGGGAGTCTCTGTTTTCTAAGCAAATACCATTTTACAGGAAAATATTTAAAATTTAGCCCAAAGTTATCAATGTCATTGTTTTAAAAAGTTTTATTTTAAAAATCGAATTATTTCCTTTAAGAAAGCTGCGGTACATCTTTTTAGGAAGTACAGAACATAAAAGCTGTGCTGCTATATTGTGGGAATCAGGAAATAGTTTATGAGGTTGATGCAGTTAGGAATCAATGTAGAATGCATGACATTAGCCCATTAGCCATATAGTAACGTTTTCTAAGATGACTGGTAAAGTTTGTAGGTTTCTCAGTCTGTTCTCAGTGACGCTAGAGCGTATTGCTAACAATCAATGTGGTCAGAATGTACTCTTGAGGAAAATGTGAACTGGAATGTTTCGGTTTTCTATTATGAAGCCACCCCGAAATGTAATGCCATAAAACAATAATTTATTATTAATCTATCAAAGGGCAGTGGGTGACTGGGCCCAACTGGGCTGGACTTCCAAGACAGTTCATTCACGTGGTTGGCAAGTAATGCTGGCTGTTGGCTGGTTGCTCATCTGTGGCTGTGCACTGCAGCACCTACATGAGGCCTTAGCCCTCATAGATTGAATAGGGTGCACAATAACCATCACCTCTTGAAGATGTGGGATAGGAGATATAAATGGTGTCATCTAATTAGGAAATGTGTCCCAAAGCTGGGATACATATATCAAGTTGTCCTGGCCTGATAGCTGTGTGCAAAAAGGAAGCTCATTTCCTTCATTTTGCATATATCTACTAAGAAACTACCCAACATGATGTGGTATACAATGTTGATATTCCAGTGGGAGAAAAGCTCCCACTGTTCAGTGAACACAGATATTCTGGATGCCTCAGTTCTGTTCTCCCCTGCAAATGATCAAGTTTCTGGTTTAATCATAGTCTTTTGAGAGTTTGTAAATATGAATTGCTTCTCTTTGGCATAACCACCCCAAGGTGAACTGATTAATCAGACATTGTGCTCTCTGCACCCTAGATGCAAAGAAATTCCTCAACGTTTGGGTCCTCCAGGAAACCAGTCCTGATGCCCAAGTGACTAGTCTATTTAGCTTTTAACTGACAAAGATTACATTTTGGTACAAAATACTGCCCTTTTGAGATAAAACTAAATAGTTTTCCACAGTAAAGCATTTGACTGTAAATTAACTTTAAATATGTATTTGTTGTTGTTGTTGTATGTAGAAAATATCAGAGAGCGTTATGGAACCCTAACAGGTGAGCTGCATATGATTGAACTGGAGAAAGGTCATAGTGGTTTGGGCCTAAGTCTTGCTGGGAACAAAGACCGATCCAGGATGAGTGTCTTCATAGTGGGGATTGATCCAAATGGAGCTGCAGGAAAAGATGGTCGATTACAAATTGCAGATGAGCTTCTAGAGGTAAGTTTTTGTGGAAAACTTTGAATTTATTCTTGTTTTATAAGTGTAATGGAACCGTCAGTTTCCAGAAAATCACCTATACCTTATAGCGACTGAGAAAGCCATTGCTTGCTTAATAAAATAGATGCATTGCAGCAAATCTGGCTGTAAACCAAATTTCTTCTAAGTAGAGTCCATGTTCCCATTAACATCCATTAAAAGGTCATGACTGTGTAGCACCAAAAACAATTTTTGCCCCAAGATAGTAATAAAGCTCACACTTCAAAAGCATTTGTTTTGTGTGCTGCATTTTTGTTAGGAGTTTTTGAAAAGCCAAGTGACCAGTCATTCCCCAGAGGCTGACCCACTGGACATTCTGGAACTTGAATCACTAATGGGAGAAGTGATGAGGGTGAGGTGGGGTGAGGTCAAGGTTAAGGCTAAATAACAAGCAGTAACTCAGCCTGCCAAACAAAATAAATTTGTGGACCATACTTTATAGGGTTTAGAATTTTATTTGCTTGTATTGTTTGTCCTTGCCCCTCCTGGGCTGGGATCCACATGATTTTACACTGCCTTTATACTCTTCCCATGCTGAGTATGTTTCTCCCTATAGACATGGAAGGCTCAGTTGGCAGTGACTAAATGACCAAATGACTGATCCAGTCATTTGCATTAGGCACTATACTGTTTAGGCACAGTTTGCTGCCTAAATCCTGAATCTACCCAGCATTCCTTCTCCCAGTGACCTACTTCCAGGGCTTGAGTTTTGAGACTAAGTGGGAAATACGACAGTAAGGAACTTCCCAGATGGTCTTGCGGGTGACAGGTTTTTCCACAGAACCCTCATTTTGTGCAGAGCATCCTGGGAGCCCAGTGCCTGCCAGGAAATTTGCTGTCTACTCTTCTGCAGTTGGTCCCAGTGGTGCCTCTTTATCAGCAGTCCATGGATGTCAGACTTCATGTGCATTATTTTAACGCTGGCTTTAAACATGAGCTATTCTATTATTCACCATGAAAAGTCAGGTTCATGTTCTGCAGAGGAAAATATATAACATTTAATATAAAGTATATTTTAAAGGAAGAAAAAAATGTGCTTTTCATTAATGAGGAAGGATGATAAAAATTTATGATACTAAAATTTCAGACCCAACTAATGATATTTATTTCTCGCAGATCAATGGTCAGATTTTATATGGAAGAAGTCATCAGAATGCCTCATCAATCATTAAATGTGCCCCTTCTAAAGTGAAAATAATTTTTATCAGGTGATCATTTTTCTTTTGCTAGTTTACCAAATACTTTTTGTTAGCATTTCTACTCGGAATTCTTTTGAATGAAAATAAAACATTTGTGGCCGGGCGTGGTGGTTCACGCCTGTAATCTCAGCACTTTGGGAGGCTGAGGCAGGCGGATCATGAAGTCAGGAGATCGAGACCATCCTGGCTAACATGGTGAAACCCCATCTCTACTAAAAAAAAGAAAAAACACAAAAAATTAGCCAAGCATGGTGGCACGTGCCTGTAGTCCCAGCAACTGGGGAGGCTGAGGCAGGAGACTTACTTGAACCTGGGAGGTGGAGGTTGCAGTGAGCTGAGATTGTGCCATTGCACTCCAGCCTGGGCAACAGAAAGAGATTCTGTCTCAAAAAAAAGAAAGAAAAGAAAATATTTGTAAATATGTAAGTGTCATAGTTCCAGGTTTTGGGGGTTAAACATTTTTCTCTGATAACCTTCTGACTTTTGAAGTAAGAGAATGGAAATAATACCATTATGTTATAACAGGTTGTTGTTTTTTTGCTTTCAGAAATAAAGATGCAGTGAATCAGATGGCCGTATGTCCTGGAAATGCAGTAGAACCTTTGCCTTCTACCTCAGAAAATCTTCAAAATAAGGAGGTATATGTGACTTATGTTTGTTTCTCTGGGAAGACTTGATTGATGTGCACCTTATTAATTCAATCAAACAATTACCTAACACTTAGGGATCTCAGAGGTAGATAAGTTATAGCCTTGGCCTTCAAGGAGTATAAATCCTAGTATAAGAAGACGCTCATGGAAATAAGCATACCACTTATGTGAAGAGTAATTGTAGTCTGCCTAGGGAATAGTGAGGGTAGGAAAAGAGTTATCAGTTCTGCCTCTGAAAAGAAATGGAGAATAAAACTTTATAGGGAAGGTTACATGTGAAGTGTATGTTGGAAGATTTGGGAGGTAAAAATGTTGCAAGCAGAGGGCATGGAGTGAGTAATGGCATGGATACTCTGGCCAATGCAGGGAACAAAATTATAGAGCATCACTGAGCAATGAGGGGCAGGGAATGGGAGCTGGTGGGGAAAGGGTCAATGTTAGAGGGGAAAGGGTCAGATCATGGAATACACTGGTAGGCTAACATGTGCCAGCCTTGTCTTTGAGACAGTGTGGAGCTCAAAGAATGAGAAGTGTATAGTTAAAAATTTCTCTGGGTTCGCCGCCTCTCCCACCGGCCCGATGAGCTGCAGCGGCTCCGGCGCGGACCCCGAGGCGGCGCCGGCCTCCGCCGCCTCGGCCCCAGCGCCCCCGGTCTCGGCTCCCGCCGCGCTGCCCGCCAGCACCGCTGCGGAGAACAAGGCCAGCCCCGCGGGGACAGCCGGGGGGCCTGGGGCTGGAGCAGCTGCTGGGGGCATGGGACCCTTGGCGGCGCGGGCCGGGGAGCCAGCTGAGCGGCGTGGGGCGGCTCCGGTGTCGGCGGGTGGCGCGGCGCCCCCAGAGGGGGCCATGTCTAACGGGATTTACGTACTGCCGAGCGCGGCCAACGGAGACGTGAAGCCGGTGGTGTCCAGCACGCCTTTGGTGGACTTCTTGATGCAGCTGGAAGATTACACGCCTACGATCCCAGATGCAGTGACTGGTTACTACCTGAACCGTGCTGGCTTTGAGGCCTCAGACCCACGCATAGTTCGGCTCATCTCCCTAGCTGCCCAGAAATTCATCTCAGATATTGCCAATGATGCCCTACAGCACTGCAAAATGAAGGGCACAGCCTCCGGCAGCTCCCGGAGCAAGAGCAAGGACCGCAAGTATACTTTGACCATGGAGGACTTGACCCCTGCCCTCAGCGAGTATGGCATCAGTGTGAAGAAGCCGCACTACTTCACCTGAGCCACCCAACCTAAATGTACTTGTCTGCCCCCATGTCCCCATACCAGCCTGTTTTCATAATAAACTTTATTGTGACAGGCGGGAAAAAAAAAATAAAATAAAATAAAAATTTCTCTGGCAGTACTGTAGAGAAAAATCAGAGATAGCAGGGGAGAAAAGTTAGAGGAAGTAAGATAATTATTGGAATAATTCAGGAAACAGTTAACGAGGACCTGAACTAAAGCTAGAAGAGGGAATGGTTACATCAGATGTTTAAAACCCAAATTGGTAATACTTCATCCCCAAATAAATGTACTCATTGAGGAAAAATGAATGGTTGAAGATGTGTTTATCCAACAAATATTTTCTGAGTACTCGGCCTTATACCAGATATTGCTCTCTGGACTGGAGAATAAAACAGATAGGATATACAAGGTTTTCAGATGTCTGACTTAGTGATATGAGGAGTGGCTGTCTTTTACCAAATAGAAAATACAGAAAGATATTTGCAAAAATATGGTACATTCTATTTGTGGCAGGTTAAGAACGAAGTGCCTGTTGGATAGCCTGGTAGAAGTGTACATTGGGACATTTGGTCTCCAGTTTAGAGATGATTTCCTGTAGATGCAGATTTGGCATTTCTTAGCCATGGAAGCTGAGGTGCTTGAGAGAGCATTTAGAGAGAAAGAAGGCCAAGGGCACAATCATGTGGTAGCAACAATAAGCAGGAAGGTGAACAAAGAGATCAGAGACTATGAAGAACCAGGAGGGCATGTGGCAGAGCAGCAGAGGAGAGTGTCTTTCAAGGGTACACTCCACAGCTCTACATGCTGCCATGTAGCAAGAATCCAGCAAGAAGATGAGTAGAGAGAGTCCTTTGGGTTTGGTAACTAGGAGACTTTTAGTGGTTTTTGAGGAGGCAAATGATGGACAAGAAATCAAGGAGAGAGAGAGGCAGTGGCTAGAGGGTGATAGAGAATTGGGAGAGTGGTTTTGTTTTGATTTAGGAAAGCTTTGGATACATGTGTATGATGAATAAAAGGAGTTAGTAGAGAATGAAAAGCTTTAAATTAGAGGAACCTTGGTGATTATCAGTGGGGGTAGCTGTAGGAAGAGAAACATTCTTTCCTAAATCAATATATAAAAATAGAGCTTATGTGTATATAAGATAGATGTACAAATCATTGTCTCATTCTGGCTCCTCCTAACTTTCAACTATGCCATGTGGTTATTTAAGATAACTAGGTTATAAAGTAATATATTTTGTTTTCATATTACTTGTACTAAATATGTCTCTTAAGGAATTTTTAATAATGTTCAGGTAAAACATTAAAATTTTCAATTCACTTGATAAATAACGCAGTAAAGAATAATGAATGGTGTTTCTGCTGGTGCTCTGTCAGTGAGTTTCACTATTTGGTAGCTGCGCTGCCATCAGTTTTCGTTATACAGTAAATCCAGGCAGCCTTCAAGCCACTTGGTCTATCTGTGCTCTCAACTGATTGTTGTCCAGTTACACCTCATAAGTATTTTGAAAAGAATATAATGTTCATAAATTCCATGGAATGTTAAAATAGCAAAAATGTATTAAAATAAATAAATGTATTAAAATAGCAATAGTGTATTAAAATAAATGTATTAAAATAATTTTGTATAATGTATAAAATAATTTTGAATAAGTGGCCCTTATATTTAAACAAATCAAAATTCCTAACATGTAGTTGCCCTTTTTGTCATTTCTTTCCCTCTGTCAGACAGAGCCAACTGTTACTACTTCTGATGCAGCTGTGGACCTCAGTTCATTTAAAAATGTGCAACATCTGGAGCTTCCCAAGGTAAATCTGCTTTGAATTGGAATGAAATGATGTGAGTTCCTTTACATCAGTATTCTAATTCACTGTGTTCTCAAAAGTGTGGTCTCCAGATTAACAGCATCAGCATCATCTGAGATTTTGTTAGAATTGCAAATACTTGGGCCCACTCAAACTTACCTGCTGAATGAAAATCTCTAGGATTGGGCCCAGAAGTTTGTGTTTTATTAGACCTGCCTGATGCACATTTAAGTTTGAAAACTACTGTGCTAACTGATACTTTATCAGGGTTCCAGCTTGCCCTTTTGTAATTATTCCAAATTATCAAATTTAGTTATCTGTCCATTGATTGCTTACTAAGGTCCTGCTATGGAGGAAATAAAAATAAAGAAATAGAAGTTATGGTTTTGTCCTTTAAAAATAGGAAAGCTCATATATTTAGAAGTGAACTTTCGACTCAGATGATTGCCTTTAAGAGAGAGTTTGCTAGACAGAAACCTATAAATGCTTTTGGGTGCTTCAGGCTCATGCAGGTAAGCAGGTGGACAATGGATGAGCATGGGTATAAGCTGAAAGAGCAGTGAAGTGCCCAGGAAGAAGAGGAAGGCAGGAGGTGGGGCAGGGAGGTCAGAGAATATTTATAGGAAATGCTGCAGACAGAAGGAAAGAGAGTGGTCCGTATTGCCTCTCTCCAACCAGGAGGCAGTGCAGTATGATGCTTGAGAGCCTCGGCTCCAGGGTCATTCTGTCTGGGTTGAGTCCTTGTTTCATCAAATACACGCTTCACACATTGTATGATCTTTCTTTGCCTCAGTTTCCTCATTTGTAAATTGAAGATGATAATAGCACCTTTATCCTAGCACATGGTCAGATTTTGTTAAGTATTCAGGAGAAAAAAAAATACCCTGATGATATTGATATTTTATTGCTGCTGTTTTTTATAGTGATAACCATATACAAAAATGCATTGCTCTAGTCTTGTACTAGACACGTAAGAGAAGTCTTTATCATGATGGACTATTTCTGTTGTGGTTAAAAAGAAAAGAAGTTACTAAAGTCTTTTTACCTTTCTATCAAGAAGTCCATACACTTCAGTTTGAGACCCTGATTCTATCGCCATTTAAGACAGATGACATCTTCCTCTTTCCCTTTCTGATTTCTGCTCTTAGTTTCCTTTCCTCCTAAATCCTGAAGAGTTTATAATATTTAACAGTGCAATCATTTTCCTATAATTTGTTAATTATGAAACATTTAAATGTATGTTGGATACTTTATAATGAATGATTTAAAAAAAAATCTGTTTGTGTTGATCTTTAGAAAAGTCCAAAATTAGATAATTTACAAATATCCTTTCATGGTATGGATTTTAATTTATCATCTGAGGCTTAGTATATTCTAGGATATAGTGAGTGCCCAGGAAATGTTTGCGGAATGAACATGTTAGATGAGTAAAGAGCAGCCTACTATAGTGGTTGGGAGCACAGACTTAAAGCCAGACCACTTGGGTCAGAGACCTAGATTTGTCAATCACTGGCTATGAGACTGTGACTTTGAGCATGTTTCTTAACCTGTACATTGTTTTGCCTTTTGAAAATGGACTTAATAATTGTCCAACTTACCTCATAGACTTGTAGTGAGAATTAAGTATATATTGTGAAAATTAAATATACATACGTACAGTTTCCAGCACCTGGCACACATATACAAGTATTGCTTGCTATTATTATTGTTTTAATAATTAGGGATGAATAAGCTGGTATAGAGTTGTCTGATGGCTACTTGTCAGTGAGTTTCTCTGATGTTTTCAGTTTCCACATTAGACTACCTGATTAAGGTGCTTGATAGATGTTCATAGCATCTTAATCCCCTACTCAGAACCTCCTAAGGACGTTCATTTCCAAACAGATACGTTCAAGTTCTTTGGCTGGGCATTTAGCAATGAGGGTGGACAGAAACCTGTGCTGTCTGTCAGAAGCCCTTCTTACATCCTGAGTGATTGGCTATAAATCATTTAATCCCATTGGTCCTCACTTTCTTCTTCTGTAAATGGGGCTGCCTATATTAAGGGTTATTGTTGGGATTGGATGAGCTAATGAGCAAGGTTCCTTCGTTCTGCAATATAAAAGCTGGTTTCTGCCTTTCGCCTCCTTTTTTATTTATTCAGCAGATGTCTATTATGTGTACTTCCCTTTCTAAATTAGATGCAATTGAGGAATGCAGGACCTTGGAGAACCTCAATATATTGCCCACTGAAAGCTTCCATTTATATGTAGATTTCAAACAAATCTAAAGCTCAGGTAGCTAGAATGTATTTATTGATGAAAGCCAAAGTATGTAAGGGGATACAAGAATCTTTTAAAAGTAGCTAGACAGAAGAGGCAATTAACCATGATTTTAATGATTTTAAGTGTGGGCTTTGGAGTCACTTAACTTCTCTGGGCAATAGGCAAGCCATTTGTTCCATGGTGAGCAGGTATATGCAAACCAACCTCCAAAGACTGAGGCAGCTGGGAGCCTGAAGAAAGAGGCTGACAAATCCAGTTTATCAGAAAGAAATGCTTAATAAGGACTTATGTACAGAAGCCATGTTGCTGGTGGCCACAAGACACTGGATCCCAGCATCCACCCTCCAGAAAGTATTCTTTACATAGCAAGGATAAAGACATGTAGCTGGTCACGTCTCAGAGTTTCTTGCTGAAACTTGTTACCAGTGGAGAGGTTAGGTAAACATCTTTATGAAGGATTATCTATGCTACAGGGCTCGCTACAGAACACCTTGGTATGCAGGAGTCAAACACGGGTCACCATGGCAGTTTCGCTTCAAGGTGATGTCACTCTTGCCATACAACAGGCTATTTTTCTATACCGTTTAACTTCTCTGGGTCTCACTTTCCTCATGAGATGAGGAGAATCCCTTTACATTAGAGATGCTATTGTAAGGATTAAATGAAAGAATTTATACAAAGTGCTTACCACAGTGCGAGGTATTATAATTATTTTTGTTAATACTTCTAACCATGAATTTCTGAGTTCCCAATAGAATATATCCTTGGAAACATCTCTTGAGGAAGCCATTGTTAGAAATGACGTTAAGTGACATATTGCATTAAGCCTGGCACTCCTAACCCCATTATTACATGGCTCTGAGAATAAAACTCCATTAAGCAAAGAAGGGAGAAAGACACAGCTTCTAACACTCATGAATCAGCTTATATCTTTTGTCATTTTTACTATCCTACATTTTTTAAAAATTATAGTTAGTTGTTTGACATAATAATTCAATGGTAATGTAACATGTGTTCATTATGTTATTTACTTCTTAGCAACCCTGTGAGCTTGCTATTATTTTCTCCACTTTGAACTGTTCCCATAACTCCAAATAGTAGAGCTGGAATTGAACTCTGGTCTTCTGCCTCCAAGTCCCATTTCCCATCCATTACCTATTTCAACTTGCTACTAGGCCCCATCTGCCTTTCTAAAATGCCTGTATGTTCCTTCTAGGAATCCTGTACTTCAGTCAAACTGATTTGAATCAAGAGCTCATGGAGAAGGTTTTGAGAATTTATCCCTCCTTGCCTTGGTTTATATCACTTGGTCTTTCTGACTTCTTTTAACTTATATAAATCCTACATACACTAAAGACCCAATTTAAATCTCACCTGTGTTTATTTTGAAATATTACTTCAATATTTTGGTTTATATAGTACTTACTATTAATGTCTTCATTTTGTTTGTCACTTAACCATGTTTGACCCAAGAGCTTGTCTCCTGTGATGAAATTTGATGTGGGTATCTTTTCTGTACATCTAAAACATACACATGTTGAGAGAAGAAATTCTCACTTTTTCTTTCCCATTACTTACTGTCATGGACATAGTTCAGACTGAGTAAGTATCTGGGAAGGAAGAATGAATGAACAGTTATGTGCCGTACATGCATAAGGGGGAAAGATGTTGAGATCAGGAGAGTCAGGAAGAGAATAATTTTTGCATTGTCTAAAAGTGAGAGCTCTACTAACAGCTCATTTCTAGTTCTGTTTTGACTCCTTAGAAACTCTCAAGTCAATTATCTTTTTTTAATCTTTTCTATTTTTTAAAAATGGGAAAATAGAAGTATAAGCAGAAAGCTCCCATACATAGAATCTAAACCCACAGTAGCTGACTGAAATGCAAATTCAGTTGATCAGAAAACAGTTTTGATTAAAGATTAATTTTTAGCACAGTTTGTCCTAGGAGGTACCCTTGCATCAAAGCAGGTAATAGCCGCCTATGACTGTCAAAGCTGTGCTTCATATCCATACAATTTTATGTGGAGAAAGCCTTGAAATCGGATTAAGAGTTTTTCTTCTTTTGAATTTTAGAGAAGCTTCTACCTTCAAAATAATCCTCCAAATAATAATAATTTGTTGCGCTTAATTTGACTTTTCATTCTTGTTTATTACTCTTTTCTAGCTGCTGAATTATACAGCTCGTTCAAAAATATATTTCCTTGAAGCCAGGCACAATGGCGCATGCCTGTAGTCCCAGCTATGTGGGAGGCTGAGGTGGGAATTCAAGACCAGCCTGGGAAACATAGCAAGACCCCATCTCTAAAAAACTTTTAAAATAATATTTTAAAACAGAAAAAAAAACACGAAAATATATTTCCTTAATTTGTTTTCTATTTCCTGTATGGTAGTGTTTTAATAACTAGCCCCAAACAAAGTATCTCAGATCTCTTCTTGCTAAGGACGATATGCACTCTGGTAAAAGTAAGTTGGAAAGTTGAGCAGTTAAATAAAAATTTGCACACTCATATGCTGTTATCCTTTCTTATTTGTCATCCTGTTTTTCTTTTTCTTATTTATTTATTTATTTTTATTTATTTATTTTTTTGAGACTCAGTCTCACTCTGTTGCCTAGGCTGGAATGTAGTGGTGTGATCTCAGCTCACTGCATCCTCCACCTCCCAGGTTCAAGCGCTTCTCCTGCCTCAGCCTCCCAAGTAGCTGGGATTACAGGTGTGCACCACCATGCCTGGCTAACTTTTGTACTTTAATTAGAGATGGGCTTTCGCCATGTTGGCCAGGCTGGTCTTGAACTCCTGACTTCAGGTGATCCACCTGCCTCAGCCTTTCAAAGTGCTGGGATTATAGGTCTGAGCCACCATGCCCAGCCTCATCCTGCTTTTCTGATATCACTAAATTGTTTGTTGATGTGTATATAGTTGTTTTTGTAGTATTCTAGTTGAGTTTGGGCATATTATGCATGCAGATTTGTTGCTTATTGTTTCTTTTAGAACTCCTCTTATTGCAAATAACAGAAAAAAACGAACTAATTCTGTTAGGTTTCATCAAGGAAGAGGATTTATGGACTCAGGTCAGCAACCTTCAAGGGTAGTTGGTTCTGTGACTGAATAGTGTCATCAAGAGCCTGTTTCTTTCCCTGTCTGTGTGATACTGTGCCATTCTGTGTCAGCTTTATCCCAAGACTTGTCTTTCTCATGGTTTTAGAATGGCTGCCAACCATAGTTGGGCCATGCGCTACTTCTTTTATATGTATCTTGGGGGAAGGGAGAGAATGGCTATTCAAGCCTTCTGAGCAAAAGTTCCAAGATTCATCCTAATTGAATCAGTTCAGATCAGGTGTCTACTTTTGAGCCAGGGACTGTGACCATGAGACTGTAATTGTAGACTTGACTTCAGTTGTTCAAACCCCATTCTTGGAGCTCCTTAACTTTTGCTATGTAACAAATTACCACAAAACTTCACAACTTAAACAACAGATATTTATGGTCTCACAGTTTCTATGGGTTAGGAATTTCAGAGCATTTTAGCTGGGGGATCTGCTGAGAATCTCTTGTGCAGTTGCGGACATATTGCCAACTAGGGCTACAGTCATCTCAAAATTTGACTGAGCTGGACATTGCTTCCAAGATGATTTACCCAAATGGCTGTTGGCAAGAAGCCTTATTTCTTCTAAATGGGGCTGCTTGAGTTTTCTTAGGACAATGGCGGCTGGCATCTTGCAGAGCAAGTTATCCAAGAGAGACAGCAAGGAGGAAGCCCCTTTGCCTTTTTTGACCTGACTGTGAAGTTATACACCATTACTTCTGCTTTATTCTCTTTGTTAGAATCAAGTCACTAAGTCTAGCCCCTGCTCTTAGGTTCCTTCTTGAAGGGAGAAGTATCAAAGAATTTCTGCTCATATTTTTAATCTACAGCCTGAAACATGGTGAGGGAAGAAGGTGGGAGAGAGAATATGGAGGTTGGGGGAAGAGAGGGGTGGGTGGGAAGGCTAGATATTCTAATAAAAATCAATTTGTATAGAGGGGTAAGATGTGTAGCAGTATTAGGTAAACAATCAGCAAATACCCACTGTACCAAAAAGTACCAATAAAGTACTTTCCTGACTGTTACGTGACAAGTATCATTATTCCATTTTGTAGACAAGAAAATCTAGATTTCGTAGGTAAGAAAATTGAGGATTAGAGATGTTAAGTGCCATATCCAAATTTCTATTGTTAGATAGAAGGTAAAGTCAATTCTGCTCACTCTAAAGGTGCAGCTTACTCTGGCAGATACACATGACTGATTACCTGGAAAGAAAGAGGTAGCAGAGAGATGGTCAGTGACAGTTTCAAACTCATCAGGCATTAATAATCTACCTCAGAAGAGCCACAGGTTGATAATCTTTAAAATGATGTTGAAACCTACCTTGGTGTCATAGCCATTACCATGAACATCTCTGATGGCACATTTAACTCATGTGTATATTTCGGAGAAACCATGTCAAGATTCCCTTTTCTCTTCTTTGCTTTTTGTAACTTTTCTCTGGAGAAAAAATTAGGTTGCTGGCTCTGGCCAGCATGAAAATGTTAAAAACTCGATTTTAATTTTATTAAAGTAAACATTAAAGCTAAAAGCCAGTATTTCTGAACATTTGGTTTTGATAAAGGGAAATGTGGAAAATGTAGCAAAGTAGGTGTAGCTGCCTAGTCTTGGCAGGTTCTTGGAGCTTGTCTTGGGACTGAGAGGCATTTTCAGTCTGCAGCAGATTGAAATGCTGTTCTTTGTAGAAACAACTCTGAGTGTTCAGCCCCCAAAAGGACAGAGTCTGCATCAGTAATGGCAGTCTGCCTGCTAAAGGAAGAAGAGGGGCAGAAAAGAATGAAGGGGCTAGATCCTGTTGTTATTTCCAAGCCACAGGCCAGAGAGGAGGCGGGATTCTTTGGTTGGTTTTGAATGACTTACTCAGTCATTAGACAAAATTTATAAATGCTGAATGTTTTGGTTGAATTATTGAATGTATTTTTGCTGTCGAGATATTTTGCTAAAGTTACTAAAGATGTCAGACATATGGGAAGAGCGACAACACTTGAATATTTGATGGAGGAAAATTTATTCCCATTAGGAAAATTTGAAAGTTTGCTTAAGAAAAGACAAGATTCCTAAGATCTTAGATGTAAGATCTAAGGTCTTAGATTTCTGGACTTTAGAAGAGTTTTCATTGCTTTTCTTACCCTTGGTATCCATTTGGATAAAATTAATCTATCTCAAGTCTTCTGAGCATTTTTGTTTTTACTTTTCTAGGATCAGGGCGGTTTGGGTATTGCTATCAGCGAAGAAGATACACTCAATGGAGTCATCATAAAGAGTTTAACAGAGCATGGGGTAGCAGTCACGGTGAGGTTTACCTTTCTTGCTGTCATTAAGTAGTTGGGGAGGGAATTACTTTTGGAATATCACTCAAATTCTTCTACGTTTCCATTTAGGATGGACGACTCAAAGTTGGAGATCAGATATTGGCTGTAGATGATGAAATTGTTGTTGGTTACCCTGTTGAAAAGGTAATTTTCCAAAATAAAGCAAATGGTAATATAGGCCCATCCTTGGGCATGATTAAAGTGTTTGTGTCTGCAAATCATAGGGAATTAGGGTTTTGTAGCTGTAAAAGACATGTTCTTAAGGAAAAGAAGAGATTATTAACAAGTTCTTCAATTTCTATTTCTTATTTTCCAGGTAGTGTTAAGGTATTTTTTGTTGCCACACAAATTATTCAATATTCACTGGGCATTTTTGATAAATATTTCCATTTTTTCCTTAGGGAAACTTTAAACTCCTTGATGGTGACTGTTAGTGTGAAAATATTTTTAATGAATATTTGCTGTTATAAATATCCACTGTGTATACTACTTTATACAGATTGTAAGACTTAACCATTAAATATATAACTTTTATTAGGGTTAAACATATCTTGTACTTGAGTTTCCTCTCCTCAAAAGAGATCTTAATATTTATTTAGTATCTCATTTGAGGCCTTTTATTTATAAGTGCCAGAAAAAAGCTTTGTTTCCTTGAAATATGGTATGCTTTTTCTTTCTTATAGTGAGGGAGAACCATATAACTGTTAATCATTTCTTCATTGTCCAGTAAGAAGCTTAAAGTTACTTTTTAAAAATTCAGTTTTTAATAAGTATTTAGGCCAGATCCTCTAAGCCATAAATCTATGTTTTAACTTTTCATTTGCCTTGACTTTTTTGTTGCATGCTTTTCTTATTCTGCTTGTAACATATGTGTTTCTATTTTATTAAAACTGTTTGTGTAAGCTGCTTCTATAGAATCAGGAAGTAGGTAAAATAACCCATATATCTTCTAAGGTTGTGGGCATCCAGAAAAACGGATGAGATTAGAGATGTAAAAAGTTGAAAGTCTTATATAAGGAAAAATCTGGTCAGAGCTAGAAATTAACCATGGCCCTAATCTACATCAGGCATTTGGAAAAGCTAGAGAGAAATTAGAGCCATGTCTTTCTTTACCCAAGACCTGACACAGAAATAATTTGCATCTGTCTCTCCACTTAACCACAGAGAGAATTAGATTCCGTTGGTACTGGTGACTCATTGGTATGTCAACTAATTCACCTTTGAATTTTGTTTCTCTTCCACACATACACCCTGTCAGTTTATTAGCCTTCTGAAGACAACAAAGACAACAGTAAAACTTACCATCCATGCTGAGAATCCAGATTCCCAGGCTGTTCCTTCAGCAGCTGGTGCAGCCAGTGGAGAAAAAAAGAACAGCTCCCAGTCTTTGATGGTCCCACAGTCTGGCTCCCCGGAACCAGAGTCTATCCGAAGTAAGGCCTCTGGGCTCATGAGAGTCCTGCACATATGGAACACCTGAACTCAGCAGAGGGTTTCTGCTTGGGAGAATGTACAGCACATAGATTGCCTGCCTATGGCTCATTGTTTGGCAGGTGGTAGTCAGGGAGCCCTATGGTGAGGGCAGGGTATAAAGAGAGCACTTCTAGAAAAAGAGTACTGGACTGTTAGGCAGGCAATCTATGTGCTGTACATTAAGCAGCTGTGGCATCTTAGTAAACCTACCCACTCAAAGCCTCAGCTTCTTCATCTCTAAAACAAGGGAATGGTATTCTTTGCTCTCCAAAAATCTATTGCTAAGGGCACCTTGATTCCAGGCATCTGACTAATGAATTAGAAATATCATTTTGTAGATTATTTTTTTAAACTGGGAAAATAATTTAACTTCCCTAAGCTTCAGTTTTCTTATCTGTAGAATGAATGTGCAATTATCCTGTTTCATAGGTGGGATCAGTACTGCCTGCCCCTATAAGAAACTCTTTAGTCACTGCCGTGGTCTACATAGCAGATCTGAGTTCTGTGCTTTAGGTGTAATAGTGGGTCCTGTCATAATGGAAATGGATTTAGGTTAAGTGAACCATAGGATGACACTTTAATGTGTCATTACACTTCCAGTCTAGTATGCGGAGGTACATTATTCCTTTGAGTTACTTTTCGAGAAAGAATACACTGATGTGTAATAAAACAGTAAGTTTCAAGCTCTGTAGCATCAAAACTTTAAAAAATTACTTAAAGGCATTGGCTTTTTCTGTAACAGGGAGTGGGGGGAGAAATTTCTTTTGGCCTCCAAACTGTTCTTTTAACAGTTTTTTAAGGAAACACTAGTTTAAAACATTTGTAATGTACTTGGATGAAAAAGTCTTAAAGTAATACATCTCTGAAAATAATCCTTTATTTAGAAAGACTGGATAATTCACTGAAGTGCTAAAAGATTTTATGGAAATTTTCTCATTTTTCAATTTTATGTTGATCCCTAAATAGTGTTGTCTATAAAAATATGAAATGCTAAATGAAAACTTAACATAAAAGAAAATATCTTACACCTGTTCTTACCATTTAAGGAGCAAGAAAATAGTCTGTTTCTGATTTCCTAAAAAGAGAACATCTTGTCTAAAGCATACGCTACTATACCAAGTGTCCTAGCTTTCCCAAAACATGCTATTTGCTGTATGCTCTTTGTTTTATCATAAAACATATGATATGATATGAAGACTCTCATAAAATAACGTGTGAAATTATATTCCCCTTTTCTCGTGATCTATTCTTACCTATTCATTTCGGAACATATATGCACCAGGATTTGACATCTGAATGTATAAAACATCAAGTGAGACCCAAGGAGGAAACTGCAAATGGTCCTTTTTTTTTGCTTAGAATTGATTACATAAGAAGAGATGCTCTAGGATAAGAAGGAAACAAAAATGTAAAAAGCCCTGAAAAGCAAGCATCACAACCAAAATTATTATGTGTTTTGTGGTCTTCCCTGAATGTACTTCTAGGTCTTTGCAACATATCTCTGTTCTGAGTTTTATAAATCTTTTAATTCATAAGAAATGAGTTTGGCTTCATTGAAATGGATAATATCAAAGTGAAACTTGAGGTTCAGTTTAACTCTGTTCTCTCTTCTTCATATCCTATCCTTTATATCTCTAGCAATTTAAAACATGCAGGATAGTATAGAAAATAATTAAGTAGGTAATTTTCTGCCCACTACCTTGAATTAACAATGGTAATTTAATCACATTTGTTTTACTTTTAAATATAATTAAAAGATTGAGGTAAATATGAAGTCTTTTTTTGTCCACGGTCTTGGACCCATTTCCCTGCCCATCCCTCAGAGTCAATCTGTGTGGTGAGTTTGATGGATATGCCTTGTAACCAATTTTTATTTGTATTTCATTTTTAACTTATTTTTAGATACAAGCAGATCATCAACACCGGCAATTTTTGCTTCTGATCCTGCGACCTGCCCCATTATCCCTGGCTGTGAAACAACCATCGAGATTTCCAAAGGGCGAACAGGGCTGGGCCTGAGCATCGTTGGGGGTTCAGACACACTGCTGGTGAGCACCACTCAGAGGTGCTTCTGCACAGGCGGTCCTTCAGCCAGGCCTCAGAGACCATTATGGGGAGGTTTCTAGCAGTTCTAGTGAAGGAAATGTGAAGGCCGAGAAAAATTGTATTTGTTTGTTATTTTAATTTATAAGGCAAATATTCAGTTGGGTACGGGGGGTTTTCCTTTGAGCAAGCCAATAAATACTGACTTAGCAAGATTCTGCTACACTGGTGATTTTGACCTTGAAATTTCAAAGTGTTTCTATCAGTTCACCAGTCCTTGCTACATTTTAATTTCCTTTTTGCTGATATCCAGGTTGAGTTAAACCCATTTTAAGAGGAGTTTGAGCCAGGTGCGATGGCTCATGCCTGTAATCCCAGCACCTTGGGAGGCTGAGGCAGGTGGATCACTTGAGGCCAGGAGTTTGAGATCAGCCTGTTCAATATGGCAAAACCCCAACTCTACTAAAAATACAAAAACTAGCCTGGCATGGTGGCGTCTGTAATCCCAGCTACTTGGAAGGCTGAGGCAGGAGAATATCTTGAACATGGGAGGCAGAGGTTTCAGTGAGCTGAGATTGCACCACTGCACTCCAGCCTGGGTGACAGAGTGAGACTGCATCTGAAAAAAAAAAAAAAAAAAAAAAGAGAGAGTTTGAAATATTAGATACTTTGTAGACAAAATTTTCTAAATGCCAAAAATACCTTAAAAATAATTTCATTTATGGATAAGAAAGTTGTCTCTCATCTATGTATGCATGTTTTATTTTATAGTTTTTTCTTTAATCTTCTCTATCATTAGGAAAAATGTATAAGCTCCTTTGAGCCTTTTAGCAAAAACTGTTGTTACACTTTCCCTTGAATTATATGGGGCTTGTACCTGTAGAGCCAGAGTTTATAATCCTTATTGCTGTCTGTCAAAGTGTAATGTGTTTGGACTCCATTTCTGCTCACCATTCCTAGGAGAATGGGATAAGTTTGGGTATGTTTTGTTTGGGCCCTTAGGGTGCCATTATTATCCATGAAGTTTATGAAGAAGGAGCAGCATGTAAAGATGGAAGACTCTGGGCTGGAGATCAGATCTTAGAGGTATAGAATGCCTGTTTTTGACCTTCAAAATTAACAGAGAAAAGGCTCCTGGGGGGAGTGTTTCTTTCTTTGCTTCTTTCTCTCTCTCCCTTTCCCCACCTTACTCCCCTTTGCTTCTTATGTTCATCACAGTCAGTGTCCCATTTCTGTCCAGGTGAATGGAATTGACTTGAGAAAGGCCACACATGATGAAGCAATCAATGTCCTGAGACAGACGCCACAGAGAGTGCGCCTGACACTCTACAGAGATGAGGCCCCATACAAAGAGGAGGAAGTGTGTGACACCCTCACTATTGAGCTGCAGAAGAAGCCGGGAAAAGGCCTAGGATTAAGTATTGTTGGTAAAAGGTGTGACTGAGGAAGACAAACCCAATGCTCCCTTGGAAATGATGGGACTTAAATTATTTTAAAGAGTAATAGCAGTAGCTGAATCTTTTATCAGTGGCTAGTGTTCAATAGGTAATTGTTAGGCCCCTCACTACAGAACCATAAAAAGATGTCAGTTTTGGACTTTTAAAATCAGAATATTGGAAGGTTTTGAAGGTACTTAACAAAAAGTCATTTGGTATATTTTTGAGCACCTGCTATGTGCTAGGAAATATGTAGTTTTCAGAAACACGGTTAAAGAAGACGTGGTTCCTGACCTCCAAAAACTCATCGTCTGGTGAATGTTGAATTAAATATATTCTTGCAACAAAGGAATCTATTGATGAGTGACAAAAATGCTTTGTGGGGGACCCATGGTAGCAAAGGAGAAAGGGACCAATTGACCCTATTTAATGAAAGTGAATTAGGGAAAATTTCCAAGAAAAGAGGTGTCTGAGCTGAGGCTAAAAGTGATAAGTGAGAATTGGTTTATTAAAGGAGAGTGGAAGATACTGTAGGGAGAAGGATCAGAGTGAACAAGAGTGTGCCATCAATAGGGCCTAAAGCAAGGGGCCTGGGTGGTAATGGAATAGTGAATGCACAGAAATTCACAACCTAATTCATTTATATATGTACATTTTAAAAGTATTTACATATAAGTAATATTAACAAATTCATTTCTAAGCGACACTAACAAATATATAATCCAGCAAATTTCATAAATCTTTCTTCCTTTTAGTATTATAAGCCCATCTGGATCTGATCTCAGAATCTACCAGATAGTTAAACTTGTGAAGTCAGCATTCAGTAAAAAGCGCACCTGCAGTCTGCAGTGGCCCTAAGTTGATTTTGTCATTCCTTGGGCCTCATATAGCCACCATTTCAAATCAGCTTATTTTTTCCAGTGAGTCAGAAATCTGTGAAATGGTGATCTTTATGTCAGGATATCCTTCTTTGGAAATAGGCATTCTTCAGAATTGCCAAACCAGCAGCATGGACCCCTGGTTCTGCAGCGACTTTTCTGTATGGAAATAAAAAGCATTTACACCATTTTGTTTTCTCAGAGACAGCTAAAGGCCAATTATTTTTAAACACAAAGAGTTTAGCATATTATTTGAGTCTCAGTGGGAATATGTCTAAAAATTATACTTTTTTTGGAATACAGTATCAGTAGCCTAGTTCTTATGAAATATGACATGGGTAACATGGCTACTACAGGATGTGGGGTCACCAGGTCATCATAAAAACCACCATTATTTAACCCTAAACTCTATGAAGACTGTACAAAGACCATCTAATCCAATATCCAGTTTATAAAGATGGGAAAGTGGAAGATCAAATGGTGAAATGGTTTGATGTCATGACCTTGGCAAGAACAAGTGATACAGTTCAGCTTTTACTATATATTTCTATTTATGGTTATCTTCATGTCTTTAGAAGTTTTGGAGGTTTTTTTATAGTTTTGTGAAAGAACAGTTGGGAATAAGAGTTGTGTTTATTTTGCATAAACCTGTCTCGTGTGGAAGATGTGTAATGATTTCAAATAAAAGACATCACAGCAATGGTATTTAGATTTTGAGTTAATAAATGCTGTTTAGTTTGAGATACACATCTGTTATGATTTTCAGTAATATTAATGATGTTGATGGTGATAGCAACATATTTATTTAACCACAAGTTACTATCATTCAAAGCTCCATTCTGGTTTGGAAAGAACAGCAGAGCTTGCATCCAAGGACTGATTCTTAAGTCTTACTTTTGCCACTTAGTAGCTGAGTGACCCATAAAATGAGAATGATAATACACACTGCTACTCACAGTGTATAATTGATGAGGAATAAATATGTTTATTGGAGATCATTGCAATCTATGAAGCACTATAAGACATAAGCTGTTATTTATCAAAAAATAAAATTCTAATGTTGCCCCAGTGTTGCTCCAAATAATAAAACTTTTAAAGTCATAAAAACAAGTAAAAATTTTGGGCAAAAACATAACTTTTTATTAAATAAGCATTGCATTACAGTTGAGGAAAAGATAATGTTGAAATTCAAAATTGTGTGCAGAAACGATACTGGAGTATTTGTGTCAGACATTGTCAAAGGAGGAATTGCAGATGCCGATGGAAGACTGATGCAGGGAGACCAGATATTAATGGTGAATGGAGAAGATGTTCGTAATGCCACCCAGGAAGCGGTTGCCGCTTTGCTAAAGGTAAAAGATGCCAAAAATAATTCTGTGTAGTAGCATAGAAGAAAAAAGAGAATTTTAACATTGGGCTATCATAGTCAAATTACTAATGACTTCTCTTTATATTTAAAGTGTCACCTCAAGGCTGGGTGCAATGACTCACGCCTGTAATCCCAGCATTTTGGGAGGCCACGGCGGGTGGATCACTTGAGCCTAGGAGTTTGAGACCAGCCTTGGCAACATGGCAAAATCCCATCTCTACAAAAAAAATATAAAAATTAACTGGGCATGGTGATGCGTGCCTATAGTCCCAGCTACTCAGAAGGCTGAGGTGGGAGGATCGCATGAGTCTGGGAGGCAGAGGTTGCAGTGAACTGTGGTCATGCCACTGCACTCCAGCTTATGTGACAGAAACCCTGTCTCAAAAAAAAAAAAGTCATCTCAAATCTTTTAAAATGGAAAGACTTTATCATTTATCTTCCATAAAAGGGAATGTTTGCTCCAAATACTAATCTGACTCAAAACTATTGAACTATTTGAAATTGACATTTAAAATCAGAAGCAGAATGGTCATCCTTATGCAACGAAGGTAATTTAATGCAGATTCACTTGGCAGTACCTTCACTGGGGATTATCCTAATTATAAGGCCTCCATCCCTAGATATCATTCTAAACTCAAGTACATTTTACATTATAAAATTGGTTTCCTCCAAAGAAAACTCACCATGAAGGATCATTATCCAATTGGAAAGGCAGAACCAGTTTCATTTTTAAAAATGAATTAATTGTAAAGCACAGAAAAGTCACCTGACAATTCCTGGGACCCTAGGCATATTCTCTGTCAGGAAATATTCCAGTTTCTAGAGGGAATTTGCATTCCTGTAAATAGACAATGCTTATCTCCTTGTTTTGTTTTCTAACCTAATGTGTTTTATGACCTGAAGAAGTATAATTTAACATTAACTAGAAAACTGTCATCATCAGTACCCATATCATGGGTAGCAATTAACATAAGCCTGCATGATAGTGCCCAGCAGCAGTAGAGCTGTTGGAGGTCTAATACGCTAAGGGGAGCCTCTGAGTGGCTGGGCTTCATGGAGGGATTTTCAAGTGGGCCCTTGGTTTACATAAACCAAACATATGAATGTGTTTATAAATTGGTTATTAAAGCAAAGTTAACATCTATCACTTCTCATTAGGGTTCTCAATCTTTAAAACATAATGTAATTAGAATTCTTTAAGGAGGAATACATTCTTTTTGGAGACACATTAAAAACAATTGTTCTCTCTTTTAAGAATTATATATCCTAAAGAGAGGAAAAATGGAAGCATCCATAAAACAATGTAAATAATTTTAAAACCAGTCATTTAAAAAGCTAGTCTGGCCAGGTGTGGTGGCTCATGCCTGTAATCCCAAAACTTTAGGAGGCTAAGGCGGGCGGATCACCTGAGGTCGGGAGTTCGAGACCAGCCTGACCAACATGGAGAAACCCCTTACTAAAAATACAAAATTAGCCAGGTTTGGTGGCGTGTGCCTGTAATCCCAGCTACTCGGGAGACTGAGGCAGGAGAATCACCTGAACCCGGGAGGCAGACATTGCAGTGAGCCGAGATCGCACCATTGCACCATTGCAGTACAGCCTGGGCAATAAGAATGAAATTCCATCTCAAAAAAAAAAAAGAAAAGCTAGTCTGAAAGTACATAATGAACACCATAAGTATTTGTATAACTTACATGTTTGTTGCTGCCGCTTATTTTTGTTTTATTAATTTTTCATTTAAAAATCTTATATAAATAATCCTTAATACACAACTTCACATAAAGTTCTTCATGCACATAGAGTTCATTGAAGTGTTATTTGTAATAGTGGGAAAATTGGAAGCAACGTGGCTGGCAAAAACTACATAAACTTTGGTATAAATAGTAAGGATGCATGGCAAACGTGTATCTGTTTGAAAGGATGTTCATGACAACTATTTTATTTTATTTCATTTTATTTATTTATTTTTGAGATGGTAGCCCTGCTCTGTCACCCAGGCTGGAGTGCAGTGGTGTGATCTCAGCTCACTGCAAGCTCCCCGTCCCGGGTTCGCACCATTCTCCTGCCTCAGCTTCCAGAGTAGCTGGGACTACAGGCCCCCGCCACCACGCCCAGCTAATTTTTTGTATTTTTAGTAGAGACGGGGTTTCACCGTGTTAGCCAGGATGGTCTTGATCTCCTGACTTCGTGATCCACCCATCTCAGCCTCCCAAAGTGTCGTGACAACTATTTTAACATGATAAAATATATACAGTAGTCACTCCTAATCTGCAGTTTCTCTTCATGTGGTTTCAGTTGCCCACAGTATAGTAAAATAAGGCGTTTTTAGAGGGAGAGAGAGATCACATTCATATAACTTTTATTACAGCACATTGTTATAATTGTTCTATTTTACTATTATCCTCTTATTGTGTCTAATTTATAAATTAAACCTTATTTTACGTTTATAAATTAAACCGTATGTATAGGAAAAAATATAGTATATGTAGAGTTTAGCACTATCTATAGTGTCAGCCATCCACTGGTGGGGGGTCTTAGAACATATTCCCCCCTACAATAAAGGGGGACTACTGTAATTAGTGGAGAATATAAGACAGAGGATTGTTTACGGCATAGATACAACTATGTAAAAAATACAATCTTTTAAGTTTTTTAAACACTAATTATGAGGTAACTGTTGGACTTACAGGTCCTTTTCTTCCTCCATCTTTTTTCATTTTATTTCCAAAATTTTCTTTAGTGGGCGTAAATTGCTTTTGTATTGGAAAAATAAACAATTTTTAAAATAAAGCCCTTGATATTTGAGAGAAGTGTTACAGGTAGGTGAACAGGTTGCAACATTACACAGTGAATAATTAATGTATGGACTTGTTAACCTTACAGTTATGTAAACTGAAAATATAAATAGTTTCAAGAAGAGTTTGATCAATTTGCAGCAAAGAGACCCCAAACCAAACAAATAAAAAAACAAACTTATGGATATTACAAGTCAAGTTTTGACCTTTCAAAGTATGATTCATGATCAACATCTTCAAAAATAACACATCCCTTTGTACTCTCATCACTGAATAATATCAGTGCCCAATGTTTGTGTTAATCTTACTCCATTTTAGACACTGTCATAAGCGTTGTTCGTGGATTATTTATCTCAACAACCTATAATGCTGTATATTTTTAAAATTCAGAGTAAAAGATTTATTAAGGTTAAACATCCATTGCGGTCACACAGCTAATAAATCACATAGTCTTGATTTAATCCAGTGACTCCAAAACAGGATCTCAAACACCTCCTTGTGCTACTTCCATATTAGACTGTGCATCATTTCTTGCATGCCTATGGTTTATTCAAGAAGATTGTCTTCAATTCATGTTTCCTGTTGATAGCAGTAGTTATCTAAATTTTATATCATAAGTTTATTTAGGCCCAGTGTGGTGATAAGAGAATTTACCCAATTTTCTAAGCACCTCTTCTATTGAGGGCAAAACAAGTTGCTGAGGTGGTGGTAGTGGTGGTTTCATTGTGTTTGCTTTTTTTTTTTTTTTTTTTCCTGAGACGGAGTCTCACTCTGTCTCCCAGGCTGGAGTGCAGTGGCGCGATCTCCGCTCACTGCAAACTCCGCCTCCCGGGTTCACGCCATTCTCCTGCCTCAGCTTCCCAAGTAGCTGGGACTACAGGCGCCCGCCACCACGCCTGGCTAATTTTTTGTATTTTTAGTAGAGATGGGGTTTCACCGTGTTAGCCAGGATGGTCTTGATCTCCTGACCTCATGATCCACCTGCCTCGGCCTCCCAAAGTGCTGGGATTACAGTCACTTTGTTTTTTAAACCCACAGTTATTCAGCTTGTTTGGCCTATCAAAATTAGTGTGTTTCATGAGATAATTGCTCAATTCTCCATTTCTTTTTGGTAGAAGTAGTCTCCATAGAAATCATGAGGTTATAAGACAGACACTTGGTGTTGCTGCTGCTGCTTGTTATTATTTTTATTAGTTTGAATGTTTTCTAAAAAAGCCATTTTCCACAAGGGATTGGAGGTATCCTTGCTTATAGAAATTCCAAAAGGAAGATGCCTTTCAAAAAAGTCTTGAAGAATAAAATGTATTCCTAAAGATGATTATAGCATTTTATTTAAACATTTCCATAAAACACCCCTCCATCCCCACCCCCAGTGTTCCCTAGGCACAGTAACCTTGGAAGTTGGAAGAATCAAAGCTGGTCCATTCCATTCAGAAAGGAGGCCTTCTCAAAGCAGCCAGGTGGGTAGCTGTGGAGTGCATCAGGGTGATGCAATCAGCATGCCAAGAGGACACATAGATGGCCCTGACTGTGGGTCTGTGTACAAGGTCTGGCCCCCTGGCAGCGTGGGATAGTGACTGAGGTAAAGAGTTTGAGACAGAGAAGAACAAGGAATCAGAGTAGCCAGGTAAACAAGGTGTAGCTGTTGAGTAGTTTGTAAGTTACTCTAAGGAAATTGATTTCAAGCATTCTTTTTTGACATGATTCTTTTTCCATAATCTCAAAAAGTAACTACCTAATATATGTAAAGCCTACCAAGATAACATATTTTTTATTTTCATTTTATTTTATTTATTATTTTTTATTATTATTATTATTTTTTGAGATGGAGTCTGTCTCTATCACCTAGACTGGAGTGCAGTGGCACAATCTCAGCTCACTGCAACCTTCACCTCCCGGGCTCAAGTGATTCTCCTTCTGCCTCTATCCCCCAAGTAGCTGGGACTACAGGCATGCCCCACCACGCCCAGCTGATTTTTGTATTTTTAGTAGAGACGGGGTTTTGCCATGTCAGCCAGGCTGGTCTCAAACGCCTGACCTCGTGATCCACCCGCCTCGGCTCCCAAAGTGTTGGGATTATAGACGTGAGCCACTGCACCTCACCCCAAGATAACATATTTTTAAAATATTTTATAGCAACATCAATCAATATTCAACTGAAGAGTCCCATATAAGTAAACTATAGATACTCAGCACCATGTATAAAAATATGATATTAAATATTTCAAGACTCTTGACAAGACCCCTTGACCCTCTCCTCAGTCTTGTCTACTGATGGTGGAAGCCGATTTTCATCAGTCTGTCCTTAGAGACCCCATAGTAGGCCGGGCGAGGTGGCTCACGCCTGTAATCCCAGCACTTTGGGAGGCCGAGGCAGGCGGATCACAAGGTCAGGAGATTGAGACCATCTTGGCTAACATGGTGAAACCCTGTCTCTACAAAAAAAAAAAAAAAAAAAAAAAAAAAAAAGGCCGGGCATGGTGGCGGGCGCTTGTAGTCCCAGCTACGCAGGAGGCTGAGGCAGGAGAATGGCGTGAACCCAGGAGGCGAAGCTTGCAGTGAGCCGAGATGCGCCACTGCACTCCAGCCTGCGTGGCAGAGTGAGACTCCGTCTCAAAGGAAAAAAGAAAAGAAAAGACCTGATACTAATTTTCTAAATTACTACCATAAGTTTCCTATTAGCTGACCCTAATTCTACAGTTTTTGTTTAAGTCCTAGTCTTCCTACAACATCAGTTTAAATTTAAAGAAGATTAGTTTGAATTAGATTATGACTATCCACTAAAATTTTAAGTAGATTGGAATCAATTTCATCTACCCTTTTAGCTTTAATTTATTTATGTCACTAGACAAATTCTCCTTTTAAAAGAAAAAAAAAAAAAACACCAGTAGAAACTGTGTTTAAATTGCTCATCAAATTATCAAATGCCACTATTGCTTAACAGGTATGTGTCTCTAGATTAAATTCTGAAATAAGTGGTATTTAGGGAGTATGTTACTTGGAAAACATTCTGAAATAGTTATGTATTTGTAGGTGAGTGAAGGCAGCCTGTCATCTTTCACTTTTCCACTCTCTGGATCCAGTACATCTGAGTCACTGGAAAGTAGCTCAAAGAAGAATGCATGTAAGATTGGTTCAGTATTTTAAACAGGGTTTGAATTTTGGCTGTCAACACTGATTTTTTTTTTTTCTTGTTTACCTCTGAGCTTTCTTTTCCCCCACATCATCCCATATCCTAATATAGGTACAAAAACGTGTGTTAGCAAAAAGTCTGAACAACATGAAGTTGTGCCTATGGCAGCTTTTCCCATTTGATGTTTACCCTACAAGATACACTAAACATTTTAATCAGGATTCTGTAATTTTTTTTCTTACTAAGCAGATTGATGTATTTGATTTTATTCCTTTTCTGTGTTTAATGTAACACCAGTAAATCAGAAGATGCCATTAAGTAAAGCCTTCTTTTTCCATGAAGATTGCAAAAATTTGGGGAAATTAATGTGATCCTCCTGTGTTTTAATTACGTGAAATCATGCTGCAGAGGAATTTTTGGCTTGGTGCATTGGTTGAGAGTTGTTCAAATTGAAGAAACTAACCATATGGCAATCTGTGTTTGCAATGTGACTAATATTCTAGAAATTTAGGCACTTAAGTTCATGAATATTTTTAATGCATCCATGACTTTATTCCTCTCAGCTGTGCACATGTGTCTTTCTATGCAAAGCACATTTTGCCCTTGACTCATTCAAAGTGGATTATGTAGTTATATAATCAACACTTAAAATGAGAAGGAAGAATGGGATGGTATATACGTTTTTCCAACTGGAAATATAAATAGTTCCTATGTGAGACAGTTCTAATCATGTGTACTTGCAGCTTTGAGCACCCCCTTAAAAAAATAAGAAAGAAACCTAGGTTATTCTATTTAGTCCCATCCAGCTTTAGATATTTTAATGAAGATAAAAAGTGAATGAACATAAAATAACCCCATTTTATCTTTTTTGCCCTTACAGTGGCATCTGAAATACAGGGATTGAGAACAGTTGAAATAAAAAAGGTAACTCGGGGAGAGAAAACAATATAAACTCTGGTGTTTTCAGAGACATCTTCTTATGCATTTTCTTGTTAACTTTCTTACTGTTTTAACGTATTCATCTCAAAAAAGTATGTATTATTACATATTACATGTGAAATAACATAATGTAGTTCTTATTGAATTTCCTGATCATAGTACCTTATTTGAAAAATCATTGTTTGCCTACTCTCTTTTGCTAAAAATAGCATCAGCTTGACCCCACACAAAATAGTACGATGCCTCTCACTTCTACACTGATAAGTAAACCTTTCACTTCAGCAGATACTTATTAGTTCTGAAACAGATTCCCCCTACAGCCATGCACAGGAGACAAATTAAAAGCAGCTGTGATTTATTGAGCCTTTACTATTGTTCTGAGCACTCTTATAGACACTTCATGTCATCATCATGTCATTTAATACTCACCACAGCCCTCTGTGAGAGGCACTGTTGTCTCCATTTTGTAAATGAAGATCTAATGATTTATTGAGTGGAGTGCACTTATTTCAAGTTCCTGCATTTACAAGCATGACTTCCTGGCTTTGAACACAGGACTCTGATTCCAAAAGTGTGGTCTTTTCACTTCATGAATTTACCTGCTTTTCATCAGTTCCGCCACATGATTTTCATTTAGAATGTCTTGATTTATTTTACTTCCTGAACAGATGCTTATTTTCCTAAGCCACACTAAGCACCTGCGTCAAATAAAGTAATGCAGTTTTCTCGCACTTCATTTTCGCCCTTCCACTTAGAAGATCAGAGTTGGCTATAGATATCATGCCAAAGAATAAACAAAAGGTCAATGAATAATATCGCTTTGACCAAAATTTTAAATCTGTTCCATGGCAGGGCCCTACTGACTCACTGGGAATCAGCATCGCTGGAGGAGTGGGCAGCCCACTTGGTGATGTGCCTATATTTATTGCAATGATGCACCCAACTGGAGTTGCAGCACAGACCCAAAAACTCAGAGTAAGTCGTACTAACAACCCTAGAAGCCCTAGCAAAATGTGCAGAAGTGTTTTTATAAACCTTTGAACCTGACTACCTGTTGCAAGGCAGTTTTAAATGTCTATATTTACTTTTAAATCATCTAATCCAAACACAGCAAGTCTTGCTTGGAGTAAAAGATAAAGAATATTAAAAGAAAAGAGAAAATGCAGATTTGCAGTTAAATGAAATAGTAAGATTTATGGTTGTTTCTTAATACATATTTTTACATGTTGAAATTCTGTGGAACAAGCTAAAAGAGAACAGAAAATATTTTCAGAACACCAGTATGAAGTGAAATTTTTATCTTATATATTTTATTGGTTTAAATGCTGATTTAACTCTGTTAAATTGAAAAGTATTACTTATTTGCATTCACTGATAATTTTGCAGAAGTTTAATATAAATATGACTTACAATGTTATAAAACAATATGCAAGTTGCCTCAAAGCTGAGGGATTATCCAAATTGTGGAGCACTACGATGGAATTTATGCCAACTGCCCAGCTCTAAAATTACATGAATATTCCATTAAGGCAACTCAGTCTCTCTAAAGCAAAAATCTCTATGGTTTCATACCTCAAATAGGTCTCAGAACATAACCACATTTTAGTTTAAATAGTCTTCAGGCTGGGAATGGTTCAGCCTCCTTTGATATCCAGATTTATGGCTGACACTTAAAACCTGATTGTATACATAGCACAGGGTCAGTAAACTTCTGGAAGGACAGATAGTGAATATTTTAGGCTTTGTGGGACCTGTGAGTCTCTGTTGCAACTACTCAACTCTGCCCTGTGAAAGCAGCCAAATAAGCATGGCTGTCTTCCAACCAAACTTTATTAACCAAAACAGGCAGTGGGCCAAATTTGGCCTCTGGGCCTTAGTCTGCCAACCTCTGACTTAGAGTCACATCTAATGATTATAATAGTAATGTCCAGAGAAATTTCAGTTTCCAAATGATAGTGATTTTTTTTTTCTTTTAATAGGAAGTAATGTCTCACCCAAGAGAAATGAAGAGCAGGGAAGAGTGACTTTCTCCTTCTTCCTCCCTCTCCCCTGGACACTATGGAACTCAACCATTATGCACTGCTTCTTTTTGTGGTTGCTGCTTATTGGACTTCTTGGAATTAGTGGTTTCCTTAGTTACATTTCAGTGGCTGGTAGCAGTATATATGTCATGTGCAAGGTGGAGAAGGAAATGAATACTCAGGTCTCAAAGACCCACCCTCCATGGCTGCTTTAGCAGATGGCCGTTTCTTTCTCTCCCTTGCAGGTTGGGGATAGGATTGTCACTATCTGTGGCACATCCACTGAGGGCATGACTCACACCCAAGCAGTTAACCTACTGAAAAATGCATCTGGCTCCATTGAAATGCAGGTAAGATTTTTATCCCAAGCATAATTCAGAATATAGGTAGCTTGAAGACACGTGAACTTTGATGTTAAAGCAGTAAAAATGATTAAATATTTTGCTATTATTTTATTTAATATTTCTCTTGAACGTAAATGATTAAGAGTTCCAACAAAGTGCATATGAAACATATTTTGTAACATTTTACTCAGATGCATTGATTGTTTTATACTTCAAGGGGAAAAAAATCCAGTCCTTAGCAGTACATGATTATTTGCTAGAATTTTAAGTAGTGCTAGCAAGTGGCTTGTATTCTAAAGATCTTTAAAAAATAATTACGTATGAGACCACATTTTAAAAATGTCAAAAATACTTTGTAGAATAGAATTAGAAGAATGTATTTACTGTCAGGACAGTTAAGAGGCCTCTGGACCTTGTGAAATTTCATTCTCTTTGGTTGTGTTTTATGTTAACAGAAATGATTAAATGGACAATAAAATGTACATTTTAATCCAAGTGCTCTTTTTGAAGAAAAATTACTTTCCTTAGGCCCAGGAACATGTATTTTTTCTGTTTATCCTTCTCCTGTGCACAGGTGGTTGCTGGAGGAGATGTGAGTGTGGTCACAGGTCATCAGCAGGAGCCTGCAAGTTCCAGTCTTTCTTTCACTGGGCTGACGTCAAGCAGTATATTTCAGGATGATTTAGGGTGCGTTCATACATGATGATTAGTGTTATCATTTTTTACTTTTGAATCAAGTCTTCCTGACAGTTGCGTTCTCTGTCCCGTGTTTCTAGGAATTACGTACAGGTAAAATGATAGGATATATGAAGTATGAATTACACATATCAGGTGCTTCTAAACTTAAATAATTATGGCATGGATTTAGCTGATCAAAGATAAGTAGAGAAATAGATAACTAGCTAGATAGATATGCATGCTACTACCCTTCCCATGGTTTCAGCTCTGATTTTGGGGCGGAAGATATTTTAGTCTTAATGTTACCACTTTATGTAATATGGAGCAAGTCAAATCTATGATTTTAAAATTTCCAGCACTGCCTATTCATTTAACATACTATACTTTGGATTGAAAAAATTCACGGTATTAAGTAATAACAATTGGATACAAAAGCATTGGAAAATAGAGAAGGGCACATTAGAAAATTTAAATAATTTGATGCAGCTTTTCCGTTGCTTATAATTGATTTTTCTCTCTGAGCTTGGGTATACTGATGTTTACGATTTATTCTATTATTGTCCCCTGGACTTTGCCCTCTCACTTTAAATAAACCGGAAAAAGAATGAGCTTCTCTGTACAATGAGAACATGCCATGAATATGTTAGTTTAAGGGAACTGTAAATGAGTAATAGAATTAGGGTGTTAAGTAGGATTTCATTAGATTATGTAAATTTAAAATACCGAGCACAGCGTGCACTGACAATCTAAGCATCTCAAAAATACCCATAATATACTCCTCGTCAGTGACAAAGAGAATTATGCTAACTCTAGGTGGATGTCAGATAATTCATAACATACAGATATAGATATAGGTATAGATATAGATATCGATATAGATATAGGGTTTTTTAAGTTTAAATCCTGTTTTTCCTTTCCTTCACCGTAGACCTCCTCAATGTAAGTCTATTACACTAGAGCGAGGACCAGATGGCTTAGGCTTCAGTATAGTTGGAGGATATGGCAGCCCTCATGGAGACTTACCCATTTATGTTAAAACAGTGTTTGCAAAGGTAAGCTTGCAAATTTTAACCACCCTCTTTTCCCCTAAACATTCATTAATAGTGGTCAGCAGCTGGCTTATTAGTTTCTGGCCTGAGGTAATGCCAAATGGTTAACAGTTGATCATTTCTTTTCAAAACTCCCTACAGGAACAGGTCATTAAATATTTTTGTCCAATTTGAGGTTTCATTATATTTAAAGGAAAATAGGCTCAGATTGAAACTCCATGGAAACCCTTAACAATATACATAAAAATATTAGTGAACTTTGGTTAGTAAAGCCTATTTTTTTTTCTTTGAACACAAATTGCACATGATTGTCTTTTGAAAATGGGACATTTTAAATGTGTATGCTATAGAGCACTGATATTTCTGTTTGCATTTTTTTGTTGTGAAATATAAAATAGTTTTAGAGAAGTACATAAAGTACACATGAATATTAATAATCATGTATTTCATAAGTTAAATTTCATTGACTACAACAAAAATAACTACTAAAAAAAAATGTAGGGAGTATCCAGCAGCCCTATCATCTATGATAAGTCAGTGATTTGCAATCAAGGGATTCAGTTAACAAGATTGTCTAGTTATAATTATACCTATTCTATCTTAAGAAGGTTTAGAATAAGAGTAAAGATACTGCAATACTGGTAAAGCTATTAAAATAATTTAAACCCATATAATTATTGTTAATATGTTAAGTCGTTTTTCAGGAGCTACAAAATTGGACAAGATTTCCTGCAGGGAAAAATTTAGAATCTCAAAATTTTACAGTGTAAAAAGAAACAAAACTTAGTCAAAACTGTTTAAAAATTTGATACAGGGCCTTTGGATTAGTGGTATGGTCCCTTATGGATGTTTTATTTTATTATTTTGGAAAAGCTTTTTTTTTTTTTAGCCAATTTAAAGTGCTGTACCTACAACAAGCTAGCTATAGGCTTAATTTATAAGATTTTTTAAAAAGCTATTGGTATGTCCAAAAATATAAACAGCATTTGCTAGTGAATAGAAGAGTCCACAGTCCTTTTCCTCAGCCTAGGAACAATTTATTTAAGGCATGCTAGTTAGAACATATTTTAAGAATTTCATCATTATGGATTCCTCATTAACTTTTCCATATTTTTAATTTTATATTTAATTGTATAATTGTCTTCTATAAGCATGCTTTAAGATGGGGTTCTTTTTCAAACAACAATGTCTGTATTTAATCTTAATCATTTAGGGTCCATAAGGAATATGAAGAATCTCTCTACCCTTGGGAAGTAAGAACTAAGACAGCTTGCATAGCTTTTTCAAAACCACAAAAAGAATTAGAAATAGCAGTGGGTTTTAAATTTAGAACTTATGCCTTATCCTGCCATAGTGAATGTTCAGGTGGCTTTGTGCTTTTCAGACCTTTGGATTTTGTCATCCCTCAAGCCATTGTCCTGTAAAACTATTTTTGTTCCTACCTAATCATTTACCTTCTTTCTGTAGGTCTTCTTTACAGGATAGAAAATCCTGGATTCTATTGAATCATTCCTACTAGACAAATTCCCAAATATTCTTTAATAATTTGTGTTCCCACCAACTGCTGTGCTGAACAGCCAAAAACCCATCCAGCTAATCTGTTGACTGTTAAATTCTCTCTCAAATTGGTATCTCAATGCTAAACCCATTTAGGAGAAAGACCTTCTTTGTCTATGTTCATCATTGCTTAATGGCTTAGAGCACCCGTGGAGCACCGGGAGCAATGTGTGTACATGCAGAGCAATTTACATTCCTGTTGAGATATTTTTCTGTTGTGAGCTGCAAGGCAGCATTTTTTGAGAAATAAACAAGTCTACCTTATAATTTGCAGGGAGCAGCCTCTGAAGATGGACGTCTGAAAAGGGGCGATCAGATCATTGCTGTCAATGGGCAGAGTCTAGAAGGAGTCACCCATGAAGAAGCTGTTGCCATCCTTAAACGGACAAAAGGCACCGTCACTTTGATGGTTCTGTCTTGAATTGGCTGCCAGAATTGAGCCAACCCAACCCCCAGCTCACCTCCTGCTGTGAGGAGAATGGACTGGTCCTGACTTTTTTATGCTGTGTTCAGCGGGTCTTCAAAACTAGGGGGGTAATAACTCTTAAGTGTGTTTTTCTCATATAGAAATGCTTTCCTTACTGAGAACCTCTCATCATTTTTCTTTTCTTCTTGCATTTTGTGAACTTAAAGTCAAAGAGAAGGAATATTTGTGTAGGTGAATCTGGTTTTTATTTGTGAAGATATCTAATGTTTTGTAGTCACATGGGCAAGAATTATTACATGCTAATCTGGTTAGTATAAAGAAAGATAATTCTAAAGCTAACCAAAAAAAAAAATGGATTCAGTAAATTAGAATGAAAAATGAAAATATAAAATAAAGAAGAAAGTCTTGGGGAGTTTTAAAAAAATGCCTCAATTTGGCAATCTACCTCCTCTCCCCACCCCAAACTAAAAGAAGAAAAAAAAGTTTTCTATTGAAAATCTTTAAAAATACTGTCAGTATTTTAAAATTTTCAACACAGTATAATAAAAACGTTGCGTCTCCCCACCTCTTACATGCATATGTATTTTTCCTGCTAAAATTGGTTTCTATAATTGAGTAAATAGCAAATATATGAAGCAATGTCCCTAAATTTTATAAAGGAATTATATTTAATGCACATCTCAATTTTCATTTTTATTTTTGACCTTTTATAAAATATTTTCATGTTGCTATAAGTAAATGATGATGCCACCCCATGTTGACTATGGTTTTTCTAGAAAGCAACTATGCTGCTAATCATAGAGGAACATAGAAGGGTCCCAAAATCTTTAGTGCTGGTTTTAACAACTGATGCAACATTAAAAATGTGTTAGTGTGCTGTGCAATTGGTTTTCAATTCGTATTAATCTTAATGATAGAAAACAAAGTGTTAGTAATTATTTTGGTTGTTTGCCATTAGTAAATTGATAGAAAAATTAAGGCGATTAACATAACTTCATTTCATTGCCTTATATTAACATCTTATAATACAATAGTTTAAGACTAAGGGAAACAGATGGAGCTGTTTATTGAGACAACTGGTGAGGAATTATCATGTGTTCATTCCCATTTTAGAGCGTGAAACTCCTACATTAGAATATATAAAGTCACTTTAAATATTATCTATATTTGTAACAGAAGTAGTGTACAGATATTTTATTACAGCATTTTTGTGTAAATGCAGAATTAAAGTGAATAAATAAGAATTTTCAGTGGTGCACAAATAAAGAAGCAGCAAGCATTTTTTTTTTTTTTTTGTTCTTTTTACTGTGGAAAAGCTTTGTTATATACTGTTCAAGATTTACAACTTAAAATTGGTTTTTATCATGTCTAACTGCACATATGGTGTCCATAGTTACAGCTAAAGGAACTTTGGACAACATCATTATGGAAAGCTTAATATTTTTTACCTCCACAATTTTTTCTAGCACTAAAGATTCATAGACTCCTCATAGATTAGAGGAAGATGACATTGTAGAAAGAGAAGTATAAGTATCTTGCCTGTATATGTTTTTCTCAGATGCTGTTAATGCAGTAATATTGTAAGTTGCTCGCCAGTGTAGTCAAGAACTATTCAAGTGTATTCAGATGGACAAAATCATAATCATAATTATTTGTATTAATAAACATGACAAGCCCAACTAGAACACTGAGCAAGGAATGAGGGGAACTTTGCTCTACTAGTTTTGTACCAAATTAGCTAACAAACTTGCATTTCCCTCTCATTCATCTTATCTGTAAAATGATAGATTATTTTATCACAAAGGTTCTACTTAGTTCTAAAATATGAGAATTCAGTGATTCTTACACAAAATGAATAGAAGAAACTACATATTGCAACAACTCAAAAGTTGTTAACCAATCATTGTAAATTTAGGTGCTCAATGTAACAAAACTCATTTTAGTATCCCAGTGACTACCTTCTTAGCCATCATTTAGTGGCTCTCCATAATGAAAGATGCCATTATTTCATGGTAGCCTGCTGGAACATGAACTAACCTCCCATCTGAGTTTGAGCTAGCAAGTAATTTTTATAGAGGATGCTCCCTACCAGACTGTATGGGAGAAAGCCAACCAACCCCTTCAAGTTTCATAATATGTCTAAGTGCTCCCAACAAGAACAGCCCAGTTTAAATAGTGTCTCCCCATGATTCATGTCCATCTGAAACCTCAGAACGTGACCTTTGGAAATGGGGTCTTTGCAGATGTATTGAGTTAATTTCATGCTGGTTTAGGATGTGCTCTATCCTATGACTGTGGTTTCCATTTAAGTAGGCATTGCGAAGGCACAGACATAGGGAAGAAGGCCCCATGAAGATGGAGACAAAATAAAACCAAACAAACAAACAAGCTAAGGAATACCTAGGGGGCCCTCAAAAGCTGGAAGAGACAAGGCATGTTTTTTCCCTAGGGCCTTCAGAAGGAAGTTGGCCTTATTGACACTTTGATTTCAGGCTTCTGGCCTCCATACTGTGAGAAAATAAATTTCTGTTGTTTTAAGCCACAGTTTGTGGTACTTTGTTTAAGCAATGGGAAACTGATAGAGTATCTTAAATGTTGGTTGCACGTGGTGGCTCATACCTGCAATTCCAGCACTTCAGGAGGCCAAGCTGATCCTCGAGCTCAGGATTTTGAGACCAGCCTGAGTAACATGGTAAAACCCCATCGCTACAGAAAGTACAAAAAAAAAAAAAAAAAAAAAAAAAGCCAGACAACTACTCGGAAGGCTGAGGCAGGAGAATCACTTGAGCCTCAGAGGTAGCAGTTGTAGTGAGCCAAGATCACACCATTGTACTCCAGTGGGCGATGGGAATAAAACCTTGTCTCAAAAAAAAAAAAAAAAAGGTTATGTGTGCTGAGCTACTGTCATTATGTCTGGCTAACAGGAGAAACTCTATGAGTAGCTATTAATTAACAAAGACAAAGCACATTAAAGAGAAAATGGAAGGAGGGAGGGAGGGAGGAAGGAAAGTAAAGTTTGAGAGGAAAAAATATAGATTCATAAGTACTGGGGATAAGTAATGAAGCCTTATGCTTGCTATATTATTTCTTTCTGGAAATACAGTAGTCGTCTGTGGTGAAAGAAGAAAGTGCTTGAACAAAGAGTTTAAGTAAAGACGAATATTGCAATGTTAGTGCCAATGTACCACCCAAAACAGTGGATTGCCATAATAGGTTCCATAAATATAATTATGTTTGATTAAATCAAACTGGAAATACCATAGATTTCTAGTATTCTTCATACCACTCCAAAAGGATAATAATAACAGTAATAAAGTATTTCATATATATATATATATATACACACACACAAACACACACATATATATTAGCAGCAGGAATAGCAAGGTAATATAGCAGATCAGTAGAATTGATAGGACAGTGATGGAGTTAGAAGCATAAAAAAATTAAAATTTGTGAAAGATTAGACAAAGGAGGAGAGGGTTTTTTTTTCCATTTTATGAATCTTGACAAAGCAGGTTCTGATAGATATGAAGAAGCAAAGGGAGCTCTTCCCTGCTCTGAGATACACAATACTAAACTGCCTTAGATTTGCTCAGCTACTTGATTGTCTGAGAATGCCATACAATGATTTGGTGCCCCTCTTGAGATCCCGGAGTAAATAGAGAGGTTGAAAAGATGTGTTCAGGGAGACAAGTAATAAATAGGCTTTTTTTTTTTTTTTTTTTTTTTGTCTAGGTGTGGGAATGTCAAAACTATCATCACTTGCTTTCAGCATTCCTGGTGTGTTGTTTCATGTCAGTGACAGATATTCTGGAATGCATTTGATTTGCACAAAGATGTTTCTCAACTTTGACTACTAGGAATTACTGTTTAACTTTGTCCTTTTCTAAAGAGAGTTATTTGTAAGGCAGGATTGGCCTCTAATACCTTAAGAGGCAAAAGTTGATGTCAAGAAAAGTTCTAACTAAGAGCATGAAAACGGGAAAGCAAATGTTCTTAAGGTGATTTTTATATGCTTGGCATTGAAATTTCGTTTTCCTCAAAATACAAGTATTCCATATTCATTTCAATGTAATTTTAAAAAAAAATGATATTATCTGTGTAAGAATTTTTATTGTCAGCCAAGTACTGAAAGTTCAATAATAGGCCCTTAAAAGGCATTCTGTCCAGCAGGAGGCAAATGTATGGTAAGGATCTCAGAACTGTCTCCCTGAAGTTGTTATTTGAAATTTCCAAAAGGATAACACCATCAAAAGACTGCCTTAGGCTGCTTCTAGGAGGAAACTTCAACTTGTTCACTTAACTTTAGACACTTTTTGGAAAGTTATGTCAAGTGTTGAGTATTTTGTGATCCTTTCTCCCCCCACCCTCCTCCTCTTTACATCCATATTTACAGAAACACACACAGTTATCCTCGGAAAACATAATTTTTCTTCTTACATATTTTCTTATTGATGTACTGGAAATTACAATTTTTGACCTGAGTCTATCTAAAAATATTTGGCGTTCACGGTTCCACTACACTGAACTTCATTCACCTAAATGTACTTTATTCCATTCAGCAAAACTTTAAAGATGTATCTTGTTTTGGAAAATTAAATGAGATAACTGCATGTGAAGTACTAATACCTTGCACAGAATAAGCTTTTAAGAAATGATTGGCGCAGTTGTACTTATAAGACGTAGAGTCATATAAGTTCAGTACTTTCTTTAAATAACCTTCAGTTTTTATTTTTGTGTAATCATGTCTTGTTCTTTGGAAGTTGGATGCAAATCAACTTACACAAAACTTTCCAAAGTTTCAGTTATTTTATATACAACCTTCGTGATGTTTCCCATATTTTTGTATAACTGTACTATGAATTACTAAACATTTTTCTTTAAAACAAACTGATTTTTTTAAGTTAAATTTGCTCAAAAGAAATAGTATCTCATTACTTTCAATGGAAAACCAGTATCATTTGCCATAATAACTATAAGCAAAAGTTCATAAAGCAAAGGAACAAAATTTTACCAAGATACTATTGTCCACCAAGAGTCAAAACTGTAGGTCTGCACCCTGCTTTCTGTTAGAAAGGGAGAATCACAAATGTTAGAATAGTGTCAAAAACTCCATGGAAACTCTTTTCTGGGCTTAAAGGAACTGAATGGTATTTTCAATACCTTTCTAATGATGTGATTCAATATTTCCTAGTGCCTTGTGAGTGCCACCTAAAATCATGATTTTGTGATGTTCTTCCTCTTTGAAAAAAACTCTAAAATATTAATACTAAAATCAAGAACATTTTGTTTGTGGGACTCCTTTTTTTAAGATGTGAAAGCTAGCCAGTCAATTCCCGTTCTTAAGTATATTCTTAGCTAGGGAGGTTGCTTAAGATTTCGTTTATAAGACTTTCACTAAAATCAGAATTGGGTCATTGTGCCCAATGCTTTAGTTTTGGCAATCTGCGTTTGAAATAAAGGACAAATGACATAAATTAATGGAGTAAAATTAATGTTGTGGTAATATTAAATAAAGCTAATGCCTTTTGCACCTGGAGGGCTATGCAGATGGCAGGCATACCTAATTACGCACCCTGCTGCCTTTAAGTGTACTGATAAAAATCTCTCAACTGAGTATGAAATATGTTCATTGGCTGGCTCCAGAAAAGTTTGAGTAAGGCAACACAATCCACAGAAAGCCTAACATACTTATTTTTTAGTGGAAAGAAATAAAATTCTATAAGTTAAATGAAATAATTGAATACTTATTTTTAAAACAAGTTATTATTACTGTTGGATTTGTTCTTTCTGTGAATATCAAAATATATGTCTGTCATTCCCATTAGAAAAAGATTGTTCTCAAACTAGCAAGGAAGTACTTAAATGTAAGTTTATATTTACACATGCTGCACATGAATTAAAGAGAATAATTTGCTAGTGGAATTCTAAATAAATTGATTTGTTTTCTTTAGGTATAAATTGGATTGGTTAATCATTGCTGAGATATTTATAAACTTGTTCAATTCTCTAAGAAGTAACTTCTCTAGAAAATATTTTGCTTTAGTTAAAAATATAGATATTTTGCTACAGATATTTCAGAAACGTGACTGAGCCTTAAAAACCTTACTGTGAGTTCTCTTCACTTAAGGAATGTATTCCCGTGAACTTCATTTTGTTGCATTTGGATACATATGCAATTAAAAATACAACCAGCATCTACTGCTGTTAGCTTCAGAATTATTTTTAAATTCCTATTTCTAATATTTGTTACACATTCCTATTATATTTCTTATAATTACACATGTATTTATTACCTACATTTTTTTAAAATAAAGGTCCAGTAAACTATGATTACTTTTCAGGCAGTTTTCATCAAAATAGGAGAGCGGGTGTCAGGTGTTTATAATAAAGGATACTAGTTAATTTTTAAGAACAAGTGATTTATTTTTACCCTAAAGAGCATATAATTTCCTCATCTTTAACTGTTTAATCCTAGGGTTAATAAAGAAAATGTATATTCGTTTTTGTTTTTGAGACAGGGTCTCGCATTCTCACTTAGGCTGAAGTGCAATGGTGCGATCATGGCTCACTGCAACCTCCACCTCCCATGCAGTTCTCGCACCTCAGCCTCCCGAGTAGCTAGCTAGGACTACAGGTGCAAGCCACCATACCAGGCTAACTTTTGCTTTTTTTTTTTTTTTTTTTTTTTTGGTAGAGACAGGGTTTCACCATTTGCCCAGGCTGGTCTTGAACTCCTCCTGCGCTCAAGCAATCCACCTGCCTTTGCCTCCCAAAGTACTGTGAGAAAAGTTTCACATTTAAAATTTACATTTGTAATAGTTGTAAGCCACATTTATTTGTAAGTGTCTGCTTATTATTGCTTCTGTTCAGCGGTGTTGATGAAAGAGTCAACCTCTGTAAAATATTTGAGATTTATTCTGAGCCAAATATGAGTGACCATGGCTCATGGCTCATGACATAGCCCTCAGGAGACCCTGAGAACATGTGCCCAAGGGGGTCAAGGTACAGTTTGGTTTTATACATTTTAGGGAGACATGACATATAAATCAATACATGTAAGATGTATGTTGGTTTGGTCTGGAAAGGTGGGACAACTGGAAGCTGGAGCTTCCAAGTCCATAGTTAAGTTCAAAGATTTTGTCATTAGACACTGGTAGAAAGAGTTATTAACAGAAAGGCATGTCTAGGTTATGATAAGGGGTTGTGTAGGCCAGGGTTTTCTCTTAAAGATGAAGTTTCTAGGTAGCAGGCTTCAGAGAGAATAGATTGTAAATGTTTCTTATCAGACCTAGTGTGTTCTATCAGTAATTCCAAAAGGGAGGAGGGTATAATAAGGCATGTCTGGCTCCCCCTTCTCATCATGGCCTGAACTCATTATTCAGGTTAAGTCTGGAAGGCTCTTGGCTGAGAGGAGGAGTCCATTCAGATGGTTAGGGGACCTTAGAATTTCATTTTTTTGGTTTACAGTAGTTAATTCTTTTCTAAAGCTTTTCCTTTCTGTACATTGCAGTTATTCATATAACAAAGTTATCAATGTTTTATCCTTCACTTTACCTGTCTTGCTCTTGCATTTAATGTAAATCATAGCTGATAAATGTCATATAAGGAAGGAACTCCAGGTTTCTCTGAAATGTAATGTGAAGGGCCTGGGCCTCCAGAGCTCAGGGCCCTGACTTCATAACCTGGCTGGGCTCCTGATTAGCAGGCAGCTGACTTCTGTGAGCCTCTGCCTGCTTTGTTGGCAAAATGGGAATAATAACATCTTTCCTCACAGCACTCTTAGTATCAAATGAGATCAGGTGGTTGCTTATGATAGCACCTGATAAATGCTAGAAATACTGTTAGGATTACAAAAGTCAATGTAACTTAAGAGCTGTGGTGATACATATAATGGAATTGTGGGGGCCATCTCGAAGAGTGTGCTAACACTACTATGAATTTGTATCCCGACCTTCAAAATAATCTTATAAAGTACCTTCCTACTTTTTTATTCTAGAGATTTCTGCCAGAAAAAGAAGCTAAAAACAAAAACGATTCTAGGAGAATTGAGAACTGCAAGGTCTCATTGATTGGTGAAGTGAATGTTCCACTCCTTAATATTTTAAATAAGAGATGTTTTGGATGGGAGATATTTAAACTTAGTGAGAGGTTTTATCAATCAAAGCCCCAGCGCTTGTATAATAAGCCAAGTATATAGTTTACAAGATAATGGGAAATTGCAAGATATCTGTCACTCATATAATCCCTCCTCTCCAGTCGTCTGTGTTAATTAGGATAAGTAGATTCCACTTTAATTCCCTTTTAATGTACAATTCCTCTTCAAAAGGAGGGAAAAAGAAGAAGTTAGCTTAGTAGACTAAACAGCATTCTAGAAGGAAGTTGGTGAGATCATACTGTTGGCAAAATGCTTGTTTTCATTCATATTAGTTATCATTTCTCAAATGGTTGATACTAAATAAATTGGAGAAATGTAAGGTGGAAATTGTATATACCTCTAATGGTTAAGTTTTTACATTATTTTAAGCAGTCAAGTGAAGGAAATTTGCTTCTAAAGAGGACTTCTGCCAAGGGATGATCACATGTGACCATAAAATAAGCCTCATGCTCTACAAAGACCTAGCTCTGAAAATTCATACTGTTTAAGATTTGGGTTAGGGCTGGGAAAATAGAGCTTCTATTTAAGATACTGTAGCATGCTTTTCTTTGGGTGCCATGCAAGGGTAGTGCCTCTCTGAACTGGACAGCAGACAACTGGTACACGTAAGCCTAATTTTTAGGTTTGCACACTGGATGAGTTAAGTTTCTAAACGAGTCTCAATCTCCACTTGCTAGTAAAGTGTTTTATGAATATTTATTTTAAAAATCATACATTTCAAATATTGGAAGACAGTGAAGGGCCAAGAATCACTTTGAAACGTTAAGGAATTGAGATCCAAAAGAATATATGTGCAGAGCCACCTGTGTAGAAGTTATCATTTGCTATGCTAAGATATGTGTCCATGTCAAAATTGTGATGGGAAGTTCTGAAGTGTAAAAATCATTGGTAACTTTTCCTTTATGAACCATAGACCATATTTTTTGATGTGCTGTACTTCCCATGATACTTAGGAGGCTTATCTATGTTTCAACTTTCAAATGAAAAAGAAAAGTTACTGGAAAAAGTTAACAAAACTTTACATATAGGAATTCTGAATACCAGACAGATTAGAAACTCTGGTTGCTCAAAAAATTTTGAAGGGGAAAAATGGGATTAGAGTCCCCAGTTTGAAATTTTGTTTCTCTAAATCTATTTATTCATGAGGATAATATCTTCCTTCCCAGGGTTTTGGAAGTCAAAATATATAAAGGATGTGAAAGTCTTTAAAGTGCTATATAAACATTGATCATTGTTATTGTATATTAGCTTAACTACACATTTAGGTTAAAAGTTACCATATTGACAAGATACTGTCTAAACATGCGTTCTACTTCCTGTTATGTAGCCCTGGAAATGAAACCTTTCTGGTGATATGTTACATTGTTAATGAATAACGTATATCCCACCATTTCCTAAAAATATGAGGTGGCATATAATTTTAAATTTTGCAAATATATATATGTATATATGTGTGTGTGTGTATATATATATTTTTTTTAATCAAAATAGATCCATTAAAGAACAAGCCCTTACCCACCCCTAGCATAAACTTTCTGCCATTGTTATCATCATTGTGTCTTGGACATATCCATTTTGTAACAGATGGTTCCAGTGTATTATTGTATTTACATTATGAACTCTGTTACTATCCTGGAAACAATGTTAACACCAGAGTTTTGCTCAGAAGTGGGAAGCAGGGATGAAGGAAAGAAGGAAGAAGGCAGGGAAATAAGAAGAAAAGTTCGTTGAAAGGAAAGGGGAAGACCATTAGCCTCCAGTCTATTCTGATGAGATTTCTGCCATTCGATGTGAAAGTTAAATGTGGACATCTTCAGAGTCTAGTGGAAAACAAAAGAGCAGGGGCAATTTTATAATTCTAATTTTGACAAAAGCCAGAATTTGTAAAATCTTACATATTGCATACATTGACTGAGCTTCATAACTGTCTGCTAAACAAATATGAGTTAATAATTATAAGTAAATGAAATAATCATTTTGGGACGGACTTGGACAATTGAAAAGAGAAACCAAGAAGAATGCAAATGTGGGCCAATGCTAGTTTGCATCTTCTATCTCTCATTTCTTTCTGATTTTTTTTTTTTTTTTTTTTAATTTTTGGGTTTGGGAAAATGGGACAGATAATGGTGGTAAGTTATGGATATTTTTCACACACTAAGGAAGCCAGGGGGAAAAAAATGTTCAAGGTCTCCAGTGTATGAAGCAACTGCTGTTGCTTTCTGCAGACATTACCAAAACTCTGATCCGGTGACTGGTATCCATGAGAGTGCATGGTATCTAGGTGGATGCAAGCAATATGATCTTAACCTTTCTAGAATGTGAATTCTTCTCCATCAATCACAACTAATCTCAAGATAGTCTGTGTTATAAAAAAGAAAATATTATATGATGTATATCTTATTTAATCAAACCCACTTTACAAACTGGTTGCAGCATTTATTGGACAAACAAAAACTCTTCATATAAATTAGTACTTAGACTTTGTTTATCTACTTGACTTTTTCCTTAGGTAATATTAGTGATAATCAACATAGTTTAGTCCAGTGGTACCATTTAGTGTCATGCAAGGAGAAAGAATATTTCCTCTGTCCTTTATGAGCCATCTTAAAGTCCCTTGAGAGACATCATAACAGATGGCTAGAGATGGAGATGTGAAGTAATGCCAAATTTTAGATACTCCAGATGAAATGGGTTTTCTGAATTAAATTATTAAGTTGGCCCAATATCTAAATATTTCTCTAGTATAGATTTGACTTGAAGTATAATCAAAATAAGTATAAACCAAAAACAACACATAGGACAACAGTGAATTTTATTTCTGAATTGATAACCAGGGTGCTCTTTGGTTTGAGAATTTTTTTTTTTTTTACCTGTATCCTGCATGAACACTGTAGACAGATTGTTTTCTAAGAAACAGATAATTGATTACAATCCCAGTGGCTATAGGGACATCCTTGGTAGTATCTTCCCCTATTTCTCCTTCTCCCCCTCTGCCAAACTACTCTCTCCCTGTACCAAAGGTATTTGTATGTTATTCACACTGTCATAGCAGTTCCCTTGCAGTGCCCATGTTCTTTATGTGATTATCTTCACTCTTACTCAGGACTGTAGAATGATTCCTTGCATCTCTTGGAGAAATAGATAAAAGCTAAATTCCTCGAAATGAAAGGATGTAGTCTTTGCATTGGATAAAAATAAGGAGGAAGTGGTAGTGATGGCATTTACTCAAGAAGAATCACAGCATTAGTTACCTCAGTTAAGATGAGTAGACAGAAAGCCCATGGCCTGAGGCTAAGCTGAGAAAGTAAGGCAAAGGTAAGTAGGAAGAGGCAACTTGATGGAAGAACCAGGGGAAGCCTTAAATTCCAACCCGTTGTTTTACTAGAGAGACTGAGGCACCACAGGCATTCTCAGAATTTCCCAAATTTTATCTAAACTTGATGTTTTCAACCCTTCCTTGACAAAAGAAGAAGCCAAAGTCTATGGGGAGGTAAGCGGTTGGAGAGTTCTAAGAAGTCTGTTTTCCCCATGTCCTAGTCTTCCATCTTCCATAGCTAAACATGACTTTCCTGATGATGAAGCCCTTTCTACCCGTGGCTTACTCATCAACTTCTCAATTGCTTCTGCTTTCTTCTGGGCCTTTTCCAAATCCTTCATACGTATGCCATTTATATTGTAAAGTTGAAATCGAAGGCTAGTTTTCATAAAGGCATGATCAGTGATTACACCATAATTTATATGTAACACAATTATAAGTACAGCATATTCAAAGAAGCAGAGTCTGGCAACCAAAAAATATAACTAAAAGTAGTCTAAACATTCATTTCATTAACAAAATGTTAGTTGTTTTGTCCATTAACCTTAAACATCTTTTTACTTCTGTTTTGTCCTAATTTTTCACATTCAAAAAATGGATTTAAAGTTACCTTCCCTCCCCTCCTGGGTCATTCCTCAGCACTTTTTCTTTCACATTTTGTAGTTCTCCATTCCTTTCCTCTGTCTTCAAACAGTAATGACCACTTCTGCCTGCCAGGCATGTTAGGCTGACCCAGGACCCCTCAATGACCCAGAAACTTTATATACTTCTCACCTGTCATGGACAGAAGCACACAATAGTCCCCTAAGAAATACAGTTCATCACTAACTCTGACCCCTTTTCTTGACAAGTCATCCCATTATCTGGATACAGCATATAAATAGATAATAGCAAGCAAAAAATATCATTTTTTGAAGTACAAATATGTTTATTTTCCACGTATATTCTCTGTCTTTTTCTTCCTTTATCAAAGGGCCATTTTTACCCCACCTCCTCAGCCCACACTGAAACCTAAGCAAAGTCTCAAAGTAGCTGCTGGCAAAAACGTTAAGAAAAAAAGTGGGGGTGCCTTACATAGAGTGTTTTCACTCTTCAAAACTATATCAGAATAGGGCTGGTGAGGGAGAATGAATGGAAGGAGTGAGAACATGGGCACCCTCAAGTGGGAAGGAGAAGAAGAATCAATCCTCCATTGTTAGGACCAAGGAGCCTTGGGGAGAGGACTGAGTGCCAAATTGTCCTCGAATGATAATCCCCAGTTGCCATCTCCTTTGCAATTGACCCATAGTGCCCTGACTCTGCCCCTTTCCCACCCCATTGCCTGTGGGTAACCTGCCATCTCACAGGACTCATGACTTGTAAGTCCCCCAGTGGGAGTGGGGGCATTGGAGGACTTGGATGGCTTTGGTGACATGGAGGGAAATTTTCTGATGCAGGAGTTGCAGTGAGAGGAGAAACATTTCATTACCAGTTGGTAAGTTCTGTAAGAGCCAGGGCAGCAAGAACCATGGTGATTCTGTTTCCCGCATATAGGTATTTAAATCCTTATACAGAAGATGTCTCCGTCTCCCAAGTGGAGACATTTATTTGGCAGTAATTGGGAATGGAGGGTATAGTGGTTGAGGAGAGAACTTAGAATCCATTTTGCGACTGTTTTTGCTAATGGTTAGGCTCTCTAGATCCAGACTTTTATTAAGGAGAGAATCTTCCTCCTCTAAACTGTGAAGAGAGTTCAGTAGCTCCCCCCTCCCCAAGGTAGTGTTATGTGGTCACTGTCAGAAAGCTAGCCCTGTTTCTCAGTATGTGCCCTGAGCAGGGTCAAGAAGGGAAAGAGTTTACTCTCACCATGCAATCTGCAGGTCAGCATGGTGGTCTTGACTACCAGGCTTACCTTGAATCAAACAAAGAGTCACTTCTTTCATGTTTCACATCTCTTTTACTTAGATTTTTTATTTTTCTTGTCCTTGTCCTTGATTGCCTTGATTGCCATCTTCATGCTTTTTGGGTTCCCTCTTCAGGGATGGCACATCCGTCTGATGGTGTTCAGGACATGCTACCCCATATATGGCACCTTGGCATATTGAATATTTTAAGCTGAAAGCATTTGAGAAACAGCAAGTATGGGGAAGACTTTCTGACTTTCCTCTGAAACAGGTCATATAGGACCCTCATGTGAAAGGTTTTTTCCCTTTATCTGGAGGAAATGAGAATCCTTACTTCCAAAGACAGAGCATTGCCAAGAGGAATCTAAATGAACAGGCCTTGCTAAGTTTCCCCCAGTTTACTAATCTTAGCTCATATCCACTTTATGTCCTATCACAGTTTCCCGTAACTCTCCTCTTGTTCGTCAGACCTACTATAATCAAATCTAGTTGCTGTGTCACACAGAGCTTATATTACATAAATGTGTAGGCATTTCTTTGTTTATTTGCCTTTTGTTATAGGGACCCCAGCTGAGAACACACAAGGACAGAAGGAAAAGATATTTTTCCTCCCTTCCATATCCAAAACACCAAGTCTCACCTAGTGCTCAATTACTGCATACTGCATGCCTTACAGTTTCTTTTCACTTTTTTCTTTTTTTTTTTTTTTTTTTGATTTTTTTGAGATGGAGTCTCACTCTGTCGCCCACGTTCGAGTTCAGTGGCACATTTTGAGCTCACTGTAACCTCCACCTCCCAGTTCCAAGCGATTCTCCTGCCTCAGCCTCCTGAGTAGCTGGGATTACAGGTGTGTACCACCATACCCAGCTAATTTTTGTATTTTTGGTAAAGACCAGGTTTCGCCATGTTGGCCAGGCTGGTCTCGAACTCCTGACCTTAAGTGATCCACCTGCCTCGGCCTCCCAAAGTGCTGGGATTACAGGTGTGAGCCACCATGCCTGGCCTACATGCTTTACATTTTCAAGTGTGGTCCGCCTGTCCTGCATTTGTCATTGTCGTCTGCCCACGCTTTGAATGAAATACACTTGGGATTTATCTGAGTTTCCCCTCCTGCTTGCCAAGCCTTTGTCTGGATTTGGCAGGCAGTTTGCCATGGCGCCCTGTGCTTTCCACTGACCAAGCTGCCCCTCTTTCCTAATGGTTCCTCCTGTTTCACTGGCCACACCTCTTCGGTGCTTTATAAGATGGGTTCTATCACTCCTAAATATTTAACTCCCAACATGGGTTAAAATTTTATAGTTGAATGAAACAATTAAGCACTACTAATGAATTGTGATAAAATGAAGTTACATCGAAAAACTAGTGTGTGGGATGCGCTAGATGCTAGTGTTTGAGGAAAGCTAGGCTTCATTAGAGCAGGGTACTGAGCAAAACACTTGAGATTTTGAAGAAAACTGTTGGCCATGTTCAGATGCTTTAGAAATTTAAAGTATGGGTCCTTTATGCATCCTGATTTTACTTCCAAATATGTGGTTTTTATTTCCTTTGAGCTTCATGTATGACTGACAAAACTCGCTTGAACCAGTTGTTTAATCATGCCGCTCCTGGCTCAAATGTGTCTTAGGCACCCCACTGCATAGAAAAACAAGTCCACATCTTACTTAGCACTAGAGGCACCTACAACTCAGCTTCTAATGTTCCAGTCTAATTCCCCATTTTTATTCTAATGAAGCTCTAGCTCCTTCATTCATGTTGCCATTTTCCAAACATGATTGGCATGTACTGACCTCATGTTTTTATTTAAACTTACCTTTTTCTGGGATGACCTTTTCCTCAACATGTTCCTGGCTTATTCACTCTTTAAAGCCGGCCTCAAATCCCTTATCCTTCAGAAAATTTTATGTCAAATGAGCTAATATGTGTTAAAGTGTGTCTTGTTGAAAGTACCTAGAATATAATGAACATTTAAAAATCGTAGCTATTATTAATCAGAGCTCATCTTTCTTTTTGCGCTCATAAATTTTTATCTCTGGAACAGTATTTTTCAAATGTTATATATTACTTATTAAAAAACAAAAATCTATGCTCCAAAAATAAAATGTTGGAACGTTGGTTTAAACACAGTTAAAGAAATTGGTTTTGACAGACTTATCAGAATGTCAAATATAGCAATATATCATAAATCTTCACTGGGGACCAAAAATATCGAGAGAGATTCAAGTTCCAAGGAATACATTTTTGGGAAACACACCTATACCACACCAATTTTAAACTGATAGAGTTATTTAGCCCCAGAAGGACTGGGGCTCCTTCAGCTTTGTACCTCCATAATGTGTAACAGATGTGTCACATAGCAGGCTTTAATACTTTTTTTTTTTCTTTTTAAGATAGCATATTGTATAGTATATTTTTCCTATGGAAACTAGACAGGAGTTGAAAGCCAGAAAGGGTCAGGAGGATGTGTTTATTATTTTTGAGGAATTAACTGAGCTTCGAGTGGTGAAAAGAAAAACCTCTGTGTATTGTCCAACATGAAGGAAGCATGGAGCTGGAGAGGGAAATATTGGGTCAGCTTTTGGCAAATCCACTAAGTTACAACAAAATAATTTAGTTGATATTGGAAGGTTAGAGTGTAAAGTACAAGCCAGTCCTCTCATGGTCAAATATGTTTCTAAGTTGGCTGTTCTTACTCATTAAGTTCTTGTACATGGGTGTATTTTTATATTCCAATTACCTATTATCTTTCTAGCTTGTTAAATTTGACCAAAACATCGATTATATATGCTTCAAGTCAAGAATGCTATCATTCCAAACTCAATAACAGGCTTAAGAAGTTTTGATTTTCAATATGATTTAAAAATTTATATTACTGAAGAATTTAATACAACCCCCTAATTTTATACATGAGCCATCTTTAATGGTACCAATAATCTATGGTGAAACTGGGACTAAAACTCAGGTTCTCTGATAATAAGTGACTTTTAATTTAAGACAAGTGTTTGAAAATGATATTTTTTTCAAGAATCCAATACTTAAATAATTTATAATAGTATCTTATGTTAGCTTAATTGAAGGAAATTAAGCAAGCATTAGTCTTGCACACTTGAAGTTGGTGTAAAGGAGATGAATGGTAGCTAATTATTATCATTAATTTATTGAGCTGTACTCCCAAAGTTCAGACATTAAACCACTAGAATATATATATATAATATATATAATATAATATTTATATATTATATATATTATATATAAATATATAATAATTATATATTATATATAAAATATATATATAATAATTATATATTATATATAAATATGTAATAATTATATATTATATATATAATATATATATAAATATGTAATAATTATATATTATATATAATATATATATATATATTAGGCACCCCACTGCATGGAAAAACAAGTCCACATTTTACTTAGTACTAGAGGCACCTACAACTTGTACATGGGTGTATATATATATTGTAAGGTATACAAATTTCTAGCAAGAAGCTACCTGAAAGATTTTTTAGCTTCAACTCTTTCCTTAACAGAGCAGGAAAGTGTGGATGAACAATTTGCTTAGCAAGTATTAAAGTTCACCGATTAGTACATCATATCTGTGATTTGGAGCTCAGTTAACTTTTATCTGTTCTCCCCATAGCAATATCAGGCAAATTACCATATCGGTTTATTATTGTGCCAGTTACTAAATCTTGAGACAACTACATAGAAACAAGACTAAACAAAAATGATATTTTTATTACTATTGTGTTTACTATTGATACAAGTTCTCTATACAAGCTTGATTAAATGTTTATGTTTGTATTATAGTGATTGTCATATCAAGTTACCAGGCAGAGCCATTTTGTGGCTAATTTAATATTTTGTGCATTTAGAAAAGCATGTGTACGTTGTGTAGTCAATTGGCATATATATGCTTTTAAAGCACATTCAGTAAATGGAAGTGCATTACAAATGGATATATTTAGATTAGTGATGAACATCATTAAAATGTTTCTATAAGAAGATGCAAGTTCCATTTATAAGGAAGTTTTAGTAATAAAAAATTAAGGATCACCCTACACGTTTTAGAGAAGTAAGTGTAGCAGATGAAATAGCTTACACCCACATTAAAACATGTGGAACACCCCAGGAGCATCAGCCATTTAGGTTTCAACAACCCATGCTCCTCTGTGCACGCACAGTGCAACAGTGACACCACCGGGCCAGCTGTCTCAGACTTCTGAGGCTTTTCAAGGTGTTAAAAGGAAGCTAGATGCTTACAAGAAATGCAAGAGTTTGGGGAAAATGTGCAGACGATTATGAAACTCTGCTTTTAAATTATTCGGGGGAAAAATCTTTCCAGCAATACTTTTAAAGTGCTGGTTCTGCGTTTGATGTGTTTTGCTCATTGACCTGAGTAAATACAGAAAAAATTCGATGATCATTATGACTGATGAAGTAAATGATGGCTGTTCCTGATACTTCAGGCAATGTTGTCACTTGGTTAAAGACCTTCCCATTTGGTTAAAATTCTCCAAGGAAAAATAAACCCACAAGAGAACACGTGAAAGCCAGGAAACACCTTAATCTTCTTCTAGAATCCAAGCACTAGAGGGCAGTAGAGTCCATGCTACTTCTGCTTTGTTCTCCCGTGTCTGTTACCCTCCCCCGCTCAACCCGCCCCGCCAGCTCCCTCCCTGTCCTCCCACTGACTCCGCATCTTTCACATTTCTTCTGGGTGGCTCTAAGAACTATTCAGAAAAAGTAAAAGTTCCAGTACTTTTACTTCCGAAGTACTGGAGCATTACATTTTCTCAGAAACTTGTACAAAAGTAGAAAGTAAGATACAACTTTTTCCAGATTTGAGGATGTGGTTATATTCTTTTTGCTTCCATGAAAATTAGCTGTTTCTTAAAGTACATGTTTTGGGCAAAAAGAAGGGTATCGCACAGGCTTTAGTGATTATTGAAAAAATTAATATCAAGCACTAAATCAATGAATTCTTAAGTCAACTCTTAAGGAATGCCTCCATTTGTAAAAATCCAACTTAAGGTGGGAAAATATAAAAGTGAAAAAGCTGGGCTCTTTGTATTCAGAACAAAATAAAAAAGAATTATAAAAAAGAATTATATAAAAAAGAATTATATAATATCCTGTGGCTATTATTATATAAAATAATAGCCACAGGAAGTACTCAACACTTAGAAGCCTGGCTATTCATTGACATTACTATTTAGTGTCATTGCTGGAATTTGGAAGAGAATAATGACATTTTTAAATACATTCCCACCCCCGCCGCCCCGATTCCTTTTTCTTTCTGTCCTCTAACATAAAGTTTTCATTTCTGGTTAAATGAAATATTTGGTTGAGTTTTTTTTTTTTTTTTTTTTTTTTTTTTTGATGTAAGTTTAAATGGATTTTGAGAGTGCTTATTTTGTGTTTTATTAAATAAAGTTATAACACTTCACTGATAAAAGTAAAATCAGTTTTCAAGTTCCCCTTTCCAACTCTGTGACTGTCACTGCAACCTTCAGCATTTTGTGCATAAATTTTCCCCTGAAGAATAAACAGTAACTTTAGCTGGTATCTTTGGCCTTGAAACACTCAGAATGAATTTTTTCTATAAACGTACTTATAGAAATACAACTTTTACTTACTGAAGAATGGAATGCTCTGGAGACATCTCGAAGAACTATGAGGCCTCATAATGAGATTTCCTTAGAAAACTCAATTAGACATGGTTAGGCCTTAACCTATATTTTTGAATAATTATCTATTCCCAAGAACAGTGCTCTTCGTAGAGTAGATTCTTAATTTTTGAACAACGTGAACATCCATTGAGCATATCCAAATTCCAAAAACTATGCTAGGTACACTTATCCCTGCCTGATAAGGGCTAAAAATCTCTAAATTAACAAATACTATTGCGAAGTCTAAGATAAATTAAGTTTAACATTCCGATGGTATCTGGCTTTTTTTGGTAAGATCTCCACTGTCCTGACAAAAGTCCTGCCTGACACATACTTATTTTTTTTCAATGACAGGCATACCTCAGAGATGTTGCACGTTTGGTTCTAGACAACCACAATAAAGGGAATATTGCAATAAAGTGAGTCACACAATTTTTTGGTTTCCCAGTACGTATAAGTTACCTTTACATTGTACTGTAGTCTACTGAGTGTGCAAGAGCATTGTGTCTAAAACATGCATATACCTTAATTTTAAAATATGCAATTGCTAAAAAATGCTTACAATCATTTGAGCATTGAGTGAGCTCTAATCTTTTTCTGGTGGAAGGTATTGCTTCAATACTGACAGCTGCTGACTGATCAGGGTGGTGATTGCTAAAGCCTGGGATGGCTGTGTCAATTTCTTAAGACAATGAAGTTTGCCTTATTGATTGACTACTCCTTTCGTGAAAGACTTCTCTGTAGCATGTGATACTGTTGGATAGCATTTTACCCACAGTAGAACTTCTTTCAGAATTGGAGTCAATCCTCTCAAACTCTGTCGCTGCTTTATCAACTAAGTGTACGTTATATTCTAAATCCTTTGTTGTCATTTTAACAGTGTTTGCAGTATCTTCACCAGGAGTAGTTTCCATCTCAAGAAACTGCTTTCTTTGCTCATCCATAAGAAGCAACTCCTCATCCATTCAAGCTTTAGAGATTACAGCAATTCAGTCCCATCTTCAGGCTTCACTTCTAATTCTACTTTTCTCGCTATTCCCACCACATCTGCAGTGACTTCCTCCACTGAAGTCTTGAATTCCTTAAAGTCATACATGAGGATTGAAATCAACATCTTCCAAAAGAAATTGGAGTTTGGAAGGAACTCCAAATGGTCATATTTTGACTTTCTGCCATGAAGCACAGATGTTCTTAAGGGCAACTAGAATGGTGGATCTTTTCCAGAAGGTTTTCTATTTACTTTTCCCAGATCCATCAGAGAAATCACTATCTGTGTGCAGCTGTATTCCCAGTTTCTTGGGAGGCTGAGGCAGGAGAATCGCTTGAATCTGGGAGGCGGAGGTTGCAGTGACCTGAATTCGCACCACTGCACTCCAGCCCTGGTGACAGTGCGAGACTCTGTCTCAAAAAAAAAAAAAGAAAGAAAGAAAGAAAGAAATCACTGTCTATGGCAACTATAGCCTTACAAATGTATTTCTTCAATAAGACTTGAAAGTCAAAATCACCCTTCGATCCATGGGCTACAGAATGGTTACTGTGTTAACAGGTATGAAAACAACATCTTGTAGAACTCTTGGGTGAGCAAGTGCCTTGTCACTGAGCAGTAATATTTTGAAAAGAAACTTTTTTTCTGAGCAGGGCTCAACAGTGGGCCTAAAATATTCAGTAAACCATGCTATAAACAGATGTGCTGTCATTCAGACTTTGTTGTTTCATTGATGGAACACAGACAGAATAGATTTAGTATAATTCATAAGAGCCACAGGATTCTTGGAATGGTAAATGAGCATTGGGTTCAACTTAAAAGTCACTGGCTGTATTAGCCCCTAGGAACAAAATCAGCCTGTCCTTTGAAGCTTTGAAACCAGGCATTGACTTTTCTCTAGTGAAAGTCCTTGAAGGCCTCTTGTTCCAATATAAAGCTGTTTCATCTACATTAAAAATCTGTTGTTTAGTGTAGCCACCTTCATCAATGATCTCAGATCTTCTGGATAATTTGCTGCAGCTTCTACATCAGCACTTGCTGCTTCACCTTGCCCTTTTATGTTATGGAGATGGGTTCTTTCCTTAAACCTCATGGACCAACTTCTGCTAGCTTCTAACTTTTCTTCTTACGCTTCCTCACCTGTGTCAGCCTTCACAGAACTGATGAGTTAGGGTCTTGCTCCGGATTAGGCTTTGGCTTAACAGAGTGGTTTGATCTTCTATCCAGAACACTACAACTTTCTCCATATTAGCAATTAAGCTGTTTAGCTCTCTTATCATTCATGTTCACTGGAGTAACAGTTTTAATTTCCTTCGAGAACTTTTTCTTTGTATTTACAACTTGGCTAACTGGTGCAAGAGACTTAGCTTTTGGCCTGTCTTAGCTATCAACATGCCTTCCTCACTCAGCTTAATAATTTCTAGCTTTTGACTTTTTAATTTATATTTGTTTTTATTTTAATTTTTTTACAGACAGGGTCTCACTATGTTTCCCAAGCCGGCATGCAGTGGCTGTTCACAGCACAATCATAGCACACTGCAGCCTTGGACTCATGGTCTCAAGTGATCCTCCTTCCTCAGCCTTCTGAGTAGCTGGGACTACAGGATGTGCCACCGCTCCTGTATAGCTTTTTATTTAAAGTGAGAGACACACAACTCTTCTTTTCACTTGAACACTTAGAGGCCATTGTAGGGTTCCTATTTGGCCTAATTTCAATAGTGTTGTCTCAAGGAATGGAAGAGCCTGAGGAGAGGGAGAGAGATGGAGGAACAGCTGATCAGTGGAGCAGTCAGAACGCACACAATGTTTATGGATTAAGTTCGTTGTCTTATATGGGCACAGTTTGTGGTGCCTTAAAACAATTAGAGTTGTGACATCAAAGATCATGATTACAGAGCACCAAAACAGATATTATAATAATTTTTTAAAGTGTGAAATAATGCAAGAATTATCAAAACGTGACACAGAGACATGAAGTAAGCACGTGCTGTTTGAAAATGGCACTAATAGACACAGGGTTGTCACAAACCTTTAATTTGTAAAAAATTCAGTATTTGTAATGTTCAATAAAGTGAAGAAGAATAAAACAAAATATGCCTGTACACTGAACTAAATTATTGCCCTGGGGAATTTTTAAACAAACTGAGATTATTGCAAGCAAATTGCAGTGTCTCAGAGACAACGTTGACAATTACTGGCTTAGGTGATGGCTTTTCTACAAAAACTCTAATGCTGTCACCAACATATTCTTTTGTAACTCCCACAAGTAGTTTTGATATTCTGTCCTGTTTGCACAAACTCACTTTTTGGATTTGCAAGGGATTTAATTCTAGATGTGGCCTGGGGCTTGACACGCAACTTCCTGAAAGGCTTTGTAATAGGAACTTTTTAGACAAAAATGGTTCTGACTCAGTTCAACTTTCTCCTTGGTGAGTAAGTCTACTATTACTCATGCAATGGTTTGATTTACATTGACTTTTCTTAGGGAACTACAAGGATATGCTCTTAAGGAGATTGTGTATTACAATCCAAAGCAATCCAGTAATAACGATTTAAAAAAGGATTCCTTGGGAGACAGCCATAGTGGATTCTGACACTTCTTTCTTAAAAAATACTTTGATGTTCAAAGTTAACCTCAAATATGTTGCATTTATTTTTTTAGAGCAAAAGAAATCTTTAGACCTCAAAGCAGTCATTGGCATTTCAGGTATGAAGACCTGCATTTGTAAAGTGTCTTTTCCCAAAGTGGAAGCCTGTCAGAACTCCTTCTTATCTCACGAATATTGCCCAATTTGGAAAATATATTTTCATTTGGCAACTTTTACCAAGGAAGGTTATTTTTGAGGCGGCAGGGGAGAAGTCTGTGAGAGGGATTCTTTTCTTCTCCTTTATGGATAAGATTATGCTTAAAAGAGACGTTTGAATATATTATATCAGAAAAAAGATGGCCTTGGTTAACCCAATGTTTAATCCAGTTCAACTATCGTTCCAACTTGTACTACTTTGCCAAGATTTCCTCTGTCATATTTGAAGGCCAGCCTGCCCTGGAGAATAACAGCCAATTAACTCTCTTCTAGTGTGTCATAGTGTCATACCAGTCATCCTCTCTTACTTGTAGCATTATTTCTGGGTGGCCTCCAACATGTTAGCTTTTTTGCACAAGGCTCTGATTTTCCATTCAATCATTATTTACTAAGGGCATAGGATGACTTGATTCTCTCATATACATTATGAAACAGGGTACTCCAAACGCTCATGTGATGGGAACAACAATCTCCAGTTTACAGATAAGGAAAATAAAGATGGATTTATTATTTGAATAGTTGGTCCAAATTCACACAGTATAAAAAGGGACAGAGTGATAATCCAAGCCACGCCTTTTGACTTGACATTCACTCTTGTTTTTACCAGAATTGTAGCTATAGTTGCATCCCGAGGGAGTCAGGGTAGGTGGAATCAGAATTTTAAAGACAGGTCAAGTTAAAGGTTTCTTCAACCACATAGTTAGAGTTTAGAATGCAACTGTTGTGCTGCATACAGCCTTTAAACAGAAAGGTTGTGCCATGATTCATGCCTTTTAAGTGTCAGTGATACAGCAGCTATTTTATAGAGCAGCAAAACAAGTTTCAGCAACCCAGATCTTTATCTGCTTCAGCTGAAAAGACTGAATGCTGAAATAGGATGGTTACATTTTCATCTCAGTTATATAAATGATTGTTTTGAAAGCAAGCTGGCACATCTTTAGAAAGTTTTTTTTTTCTTCCTTTGATACCCATTAAATCTCTCTTTTTTTTTAAGTAAAAGACAAATCTGAGCGACATGAAGTATAGAAAATGATGTAGATCTCACTATTGAATAGGTATTATGGCTAGGATGTATTGCGAAGTTAGCCATCTATAGCTACGATTTTTTTAAACATCACCTTTAATAAGGCACAATTTATATTCAGTAAAATGTACCAGATTTACGTGTAGATTTTAAAACATTTCAACAAATCTTTACATCAATCATTTCCAATATCCCCAAAAGTTGGGGATATTGTGTCCTTCCCAGTCGAGTTCTCCTCTCCCAGTCATCACTCCTGTTCACAGGCAGCCGCTGACCTCTTTTCTGTCACTACAGATTAGTTTTTCTTTATTAGAATTGCGTATTAATAAAATCACAGTAAGTATTCTTTTTGTATTGGCTGCTTCTGCTCAGCGTGTTTTTGAGGTCATCTGTGTTGTTCTATGTATTAATGGTTCATTCCTGAGTAGTATTGCATTGTTGTTATATCCACGATATGTTTATTCATACCTGTAAGATGAACATATATTTCAAATTTTCAGCTATTATAAATAAAGATGCTAAACAGACTCATAAAAAAAGTTTTTGTGTTGATATAACACTTCCATTGCACTTAGGTAAAATCTAGGCATAGAATTACTGGGTGATTTTACAAAAAACTGTATCAAGGTATGATAATTTCCATTTGTGGATATCCTCACCAACACTTGGTATGGCCAGACATTTTAATTTTAGTCATTCTAATAGGTGTGCAGTGGTTTTTACTTTACAATTTTAATTAGCATTTCCCTAATGAATAATGATGTCCAGCAACTTTCATGTTCTTATTTACAATTTGTATGTCTTCTTGGATGAAGCATCTGTCTAAATCTCTTTGGCCCATTTTTAAAAAAATTGACTTGGTTGTTTTTCTGTTGTTGTGGTTGTGTGTGTATTTATATACATTCTGGGTACAGGTCCTTTGTTTTTTCCTCCTAATCTGTGGTTTTCTCTCCATTCCACTATCAGAGTCTTAAAAGGAGCAGAAGTTTTAATTTTGATAAAGACAATATTAACTTGTTATTTTATGGATCATCCATTTGCTGTGTATCTAAAAAATCTTCACCTACTTCAAAGTTACAAATATGTTCTTCTATCTTTTCTTCTAAATGTTTAATAGTTTTAAGTCTTACATTTTGGTCTATGATTCATCTTGAGTTACTTTTTATATAAGGTGTGAGATCTATATCTAAGTTAATTTTTGGCATTTGGATATTAAATCACACTAGCATTGCTTGTTGAAAAGACTATCCTTTCTCCACTGCATTGCCTTTGCCTTTGTGTAAAATCAGTTGTCCATGTATGTATAGAGATATTTCTATTCTGTTGACTTTTTTTTTTGTATTGATGTTAATACCTCCCTGTCTTTGATTATTCTAGATTTAAATAAATCTTGAAATATAGTAACATTAATCTTCCAAATTTGGTCTTAATTTTCAAAGTACTTTTGCCTACACTAGGCCCCTTTCATTTATATTTGAGTTTTGTAGTCCATTTGCAAATTATTTTCAAAATAAGCCTTTGAGAATTTTGAATGGAATTATGATTATGTATAAATCAATTTGGAATAAAGTGACCTCTTAACAATATTGAGTCTTTTGACCCATGAGCAAAATCTTTTTTATTTAGGTGACTTTAATTTCTCCAAGTAATCTTTTGTAGCTTTCAGAGTATAGTCTTTTGCATCTTTTGTGAGATTTATTTCTCCTAGGTTTTTAATATATTATTAAACTACTGTAATTGGTATTTTTTTCTAAATTTCAATTTCTGGTTGTTGCTGGAATGTGAAAATACAATTGATTTTGTACATTGGTCTTGTATCCTGCAAACTTATTAAATACATATTAAGTCTAATAGCTTTTTTATAGATTCCATTAGATTTTCTATATAGATGATAAAGGTAGTTTTGTTTTTCTAATTTGGATAATTTTAATCTTTTTTTCCCACAGTGTATTGCACTAGCTGGAACCTCTGATATAATGTTGAATACAAGTTATGAGAGCTTATATGTTTGTCTTGTCCCAAAGTGTTTAGTTTTTCAGTGTCTAGTATGAAATTAGCTGTAGGCTTTTTGTTTCTCCTCCTTATCAGGTGAGGAAGTTCCCATCTTTTCCTAGTCTGCTGAGAGTATTTATCAGGTGCCTTGGATTTTGTGCAGTACCTTTTCTGTGCCTATTGAGCTTATTATTTTTTAAGTTTATTAATATAAAGGTGAAGTACCTTAATTGATTTCAAATGTTTAACCAAACATATCCTGGAGTAAAACTGACTCAGCTATAAAATATTGTGCTTTTTATATATTGTTCAATTCAACTTGCTAAAATTTTGTTGATGACATTTCCATCTATATGTTCATGAGATGTATCTGTCTATAGTTTTCTCTTCCTTCCTTCCTTCCTTCCTTCCTTCCTTCCTTCCTTCCTTCCTTCCTTCCTTCCTTCCTTCCTCTCATTCTTTCTTTCTTTCTTTCTTTCTTTCTTTCTTTCTTTCTTTCTCTCTTTTCTTTCTCTCTTTCTGTCTCTTTTCTCTCTTTCTTTCTCTCTCTCTCTCTCTTTCCTTTTTTGTTTTTGACAGATTCTTACTTTGTAGCCCAGTCTGGAGTGCAGTGGCACAATCACAGCTCACAGCAGCCTCAACCTTCCAACCTTCTGGGTTCAAGTGATCCTCCCACCTCAGCCTCCCAAGTAGCTGGGACCACAGGCGTGTGCCATCATGCCTGGCTAATTTTTTTTTTATTTATTTTTGTGGTCTCACTATTTTGCCCAGGTCTCATATTTTGCCCAGGCTGGTCTCAAATTTCTGAGCTCAAGTGATCCTCCTGTCTCAGCCTCCCAAAATGCTGGGATTATAGGCATGAGCCACTGTGTCTGGCCTCTAGTTTTCTTTTATAAATGTTTGTGTATGGTTTTGATATCAACATATTATGGTCCTCATAAAATAGAGCAGGGGTTATTCTTTTAAATCTTCTGAAAGAGTTTATACAGAACTGGTATTAGTTTTCCTTTATATGTTTGGTCGAATTTATCAGTGAAGCCATCTGGGCCTGGGGTTTTCTTTGTAGAAAGGTTTTGAACTATGAATCCATTTTATATAATAGACATGGTGTTATTCAGGTTGTTCATTTCTTCTTATGTTGGCTTTGGTCATTTAAATCTTTCAAAGAAATTCTGCATTTCATTTAGTTGTCAAATTTATTGACAAGAAGTTCATAATTACACTTACCCTTTTAGTACCTATAGAATCTGTAGGAATATCATTCTCCTTATTCCTAAAATTGATAACATCTTCTCTCTTTTTTTCTTAGTGTGTCTGCCTAAAGTTTTATCAATTTTATTGACATTTTCAAAAAAAACAACTTTGAGTTTTATTGATTTTTTTTTTTCTTTTTTGACGGAATCTCTCTCTGTCGCCAGGCTGGAGTGCAGTGGTGCAATTTCAGCTCACTGAAACCTCCACCTCCTGGGTTCAAGCAATTCCCCTGCCTCTGCCTCCCGAGTAACTGAGATTACAGGCGCCTGCCACCATACCCAGCTAATTTTTTGTATTTTAGTAGAGATGGGGTTTCACCATGTTGGCCAGGATGGTCTCGATTTCCTGACCTTGTGATCCACCCACCTCAGCCTCCCAAAGTGCTGGATTACAGGCATGAGCCACCGTGCTCAGCCAAGTTTTACTGATTTTATAGCATTTTTATTTTTTGAAATTAATTTATGTCATAATCCTTATTATATTTTTATTCTACTCAACCTGGTTTTAGTGTCCCCTTAGTTTCCTACTTTTTAAAGGGAACTGAAGTCATTGATTTGATATTTTGTTCTTTTCTAATATAGGCATTTTTTTTTTTTTTTGCTGTACATTTTTGCCTAAGTACTTCTCTAGCATTATGCCATACATTTTGATATGTTGTACTTTCTTCTTTTTTTTTTAGTTCAAAACAATTTCCAGTTTACATTTGCTTTCTTATTTGCCAATGTGTTATTTAGGGGTGTATCATTTAGTTTCAAAATATTTGAAAAATTTCCATGGGTCATTTTATTATTGATTTCCAATTTAATTCTGATGTGGTGAGAGTACATACAGTCATGCACTGCACAACAATGTTTCATTCAAAGATGGGCCACATATATGGTAGTGATCCCATAAGATAACGGAGCTGAAAAATTCCTGCCACCTAGTAACATCATAGCTATTGTCATTACATCATAGTGCAAAGCATTACTCATGTGTTTGCAGTGATACTGATGTAAACAAAACTACTGCACTGTCGGTTGCATAACAGTATAGCAATACAATTATGTAGAGTACATAATACTTGATAATGATACTAAATAATTGTTAATGGTTCATATATTCATTATACTGTATTTTATCATTATTTTAGAGTATACTCATTCTACTTATTTAAAAAATAACTGTTTATAAAATGGCCTCAGGCAGATCCTTCAGGAGAATTCCAGAAGAAGGCATTATCATAGGAAATGACAAGTCCATGTGTGTTATTGACCATGAAGACCTTCTGTAGGACAAGATGTGGAGATGGAAGGCAGTGATATCTATGATCTTGACCCTGTGTAGGCCTAGGCAAATGTATATGTTTGTGTCTTCATTTTTAACAAAAAACTTAAAAAGTAAAAAACAAACAAAAATAAAATAGACCAACATTTATAGAATAAAAGCATAAAGAAAGAAAGAAAATATTTTTGTAAAGCTATACAATGTGTTCGTGTTTTAAGCTATGTGCTGTTACAAAAGACTCAAAAAGCTAAACATTCAGAAGCTTATTAAGTAAAAAAATTATGGTAAGCTAAAGTTCATTTATTACTGAAGAAGGGAATATTTTTTATAAATTTAGTACACCCTAATTGTACAGCATTTATAAAGTTATAGTAGTGTACAGTGATGTTCTAGGCCTTCACATTCACTCATCACTCACCCACTGACTCACCCAAAGCAACTTCCAGTCCTGCAAGCTCTGTTCATGGCAAATGCCTGATACATGTATACCATTTTTTAATCTTTTATACCAGGGTCCCCAAGCCGCTTGGTACCAGTCCATGGTCTGTTAGGAACTGGGCCACACAGCAGGAGGTAAGTGGCAGGTGAGCAGCAGGTGAATGAGCATTACCCCCTGAGCTCCACCTCCTGTCACATCAGTGGTGGCATGAGATTCTCACAGGAGTGCAAACCCTATTATAAACTGTGCATGTAAGAGATCTAGGTTGCACGTTTCTTATGAGAATCCAATGCCTGATGATCTGTCACTGTCTCCTATCACCCCCAGAAGGGATGATCTAGTTTCTAGTTGCAGGAAAACAATCACAGGCTCCCACTGATTCTACATTATGGTGAGTTGCATAATTATTTCATTGTATATTATAGCATAATAATAATAGAAATAAAGTGCACAATAAATGTCATGTGCTTGAATCATCCCCAAACTATCCCCTCAACCCCAGTCCATGGAAAAATTGTCTTTCATGAAACTGATCCCTGGTGCCAAAAAGGTTGGGGACCACTATCTTGTACCATATTTTTATTGTACCTTTTCTGTGTTTAGATGTATTTACATACACAAATACTAACCATTGGGTTACCATTGCCTACAGTATCATGTTGTATAGGTTTTTAGTATAGGAGCAATAGGCTACACCACCATATAGCTTAGGTATGTAGTAGGTTATACTACCTGGGTTTGTGTTAAGAATACTCCATGATATTTGCATAATGAAATCACCTAATGATGCATTTCTCAGAATGTATCCCTGTTGCTAAATGCTTTATGACTGTACTTTTTATTACTCAAATCCTTTTAAATTTTGTAAGCTTGCTTTATGGCCCAGAGTATAACCTATCTTGGTAAATGTTCTAAGTGCACTTGAAATTAACGTACATTACATGCTTGTTGGGTGAAATGGTTTAAAAATGTCAGGTCAAGTTGGTTGATGTTCAAATATTGTATGTCTTATGTTTTGTTTACATATTCTGTTAATTTTTAGCAGGAACATGTAATTTCTTACTGAACCTTTGGATTTGTCTATTTTTTCTCCATATTTCCATCAGTTTTTACTTCATGTATTTTGAAGTTGTATTATTAGTACATGAACATTTAAGATTGCTATGTCCTCTCAAAGATTTAACCCTTTAACACTATTAAATGAAACTCTTAATCCCTGGTAATAGTCTGTGCTCTGAAATCTACTATGTCTATATTAATATAGTCACTCCATATCTTTTTGATTAGTTCTAGCATTGCACTTTTTAAAATATGTTTAACCCAATTGTGCCTTTTTATTTAAGGTAAATTTCCTGTAGGCAGCGTATAATTTGATCTTAGTTTTATATCAAATCTGACAATTCCTTCCTTTTAATTGGGGTATTTAGAACATTTATATTTAATATGGTTATCATATGGTTTGTTTCAAATATATCATCTTGCTTTCTATTGCCTTAATATTTGTTTTTCTATTTGTCCCATCTGGTCTTTGTTCACTTTTATTTTGCTTATGCCTTCTTTGCATTGGTTAAATATTTCTTACAATTATATTTTATTTCTTATCCATTCAGACTGCTATAACAAAATATCTTAGACTGAGTAATTCATATAACAACAGAAATTTATATTTTAGAGTTCTGGGGCTGGGAAGTCTAAGATCAAAGAGTCAACATGACCTAATCACCTCCTAAAGGCACCACTTCTTAATACTATTGCATTGGAGATTAGGTGTCCACATATGAATTTGGGGGTGTGGTGTATTAATATTCAGACCATAGAAGCTACTTTATTATTTATTCATTATAGTTCTGTATTTTTTTTATTTCAGCAATGTATAGTATTCATCTTTAACTTATCATACTCTATTTTCAAATGATATTATACCTATTTTCAGTATAAAACTTGTACAATAGTGTACTTCCAATTCTTCCCTCCTGATCTTTCTGCTAACATTGTCAAATGCTTTCACATATGCCATAAGCTCCACAATAGTATATTGTTACTATTTTTGTTAAGCTGTCAATTTGGACTTAAATAATGATAAATAAATCTCACATATTTACCCATATAGTTATAATTTCCATTACTCTTTATTATTTCTGTAGATCTATATTTCTTTCTCTTGCCATTTACTTCGTGTTTAAATAATTCATTTCACATTTCTTGTAATGTGGATTTGCTTATAATTAATTCTTTCAACTTTTGTAAATCTTCATAAATGCTTATTTTTTGAAAGGTATGTGTATTGGGTATAGAATTCTAAATTGGCAGAATTTTTTCTTTCAATACTTTGAAGATGTTATTCTACTATTTTCTCACTTGCCTGGTTTCTGATGAGATATCTGCCAGCATCTTTAGTTTTGTTCCTGTATATATAATGTATCTTTTTTTATCCTCCTGCTTCTAAAACTTTTTCTTTATCACTGGTATTGAGCAATTTTTTTTGTTTCTTTACCTAGGGGTTCCTAGATCTGTAAATTTGTAGTTTTTATCAAAGTTTATTAATGTTTTGGTTCTTTCTTGTTTAAGTATTTGTTCTCCCCTGCCCTCCCTTTCCTCTCCTTTGGGCTTTGCCTAGGTTATTTAATAATAGGTGTATGTCCCTCAGCTTACTAATGTTATTTCAATATTTTGAAATTATCTCTTCTTTATATCACTTCTGAGTTGTTCCTACTGATTATTAATCTCCTCATTATGGCTTATGTTGTTCTGCCCCACCCCCCACCTTTTTTTTAGGCAGGAATCTCACTCTGTTGCGTAGGCTAGAGTGCAGTGGCATGATGATAGCTCACTCTAACGTTGAACTCCTGGGCTCTCAAGTGACCCTCCCCTCTCAGGCTCCTGAATAGTTAGAATTACAGGCATGCATCACCACACCTGGCTAAGTTTTATTTTATTTTTTGTAGAGATGGGGTCTTGCTGTGTTGCTTGGGCTGGTCTTGGACTCTAGACCTCAAATGATCCCACTTTGGTCTCCTAAAGTGCAAGTGCTGGGATTACAGGTGTAAGCCACCATGCCTGACCATTTTCCTACGTTTTTGTGTGCCTAGTAATTTTAGCTCGACGTCAAACACTGAATTTTACCTTGTGAGGAGCTGGATGATTTGTTTGTTTGTTTATTTGTTTGTTTGAGATGGAGTCTTGCTCTGTCGCCCACAGTGGAGTGCAGTGGTGTGATCTTGGCTCACTGCAACCTCTGCCGCCCAGGTTCAAGCAATTCTCTGCCTCAGCCTCCCAAGAAACTGGGATTACAGGCACCCACCACCACTCCCAGCTGCTAGATGATGCTTAGAAACATTTTTATAATTACTATTGAGTTCTGTCTGGGACACAGTAAGTTACTTGGAAACAGTTAAATCCCTTCAGGTCTTGCTTCTTGAGATTTGCTAAGTGGTATAGGAAGAGTGATCCTTCTAAAGCTAACTATTCTGTTAGTGCACTTTACCCAATTCCCCAGGAATCATGAGGGCTTTCATATGGCTTGTGGGAATAGGAACTCTTCCCATGATTACCATACATTAATATCTTCATTCTTTTGTGTATTTTTTTTCTCACAGTCTCAAGTAGTTTTCTCACACATGTACACTCGTTAGTACTGAACTAAATACGTGAGGGAAACTCTCTGCAGACGCCAGAGTTCTCTTCCTGTGTAATTGTCTCTTCTCAAGTACTCTGTTCTGCGAATTCTAGCCACCTTGGTCTCTCCAGACTCTCACCTCCATCTGCTCAATTCAGGGAGTCCGCTGTGCTCTATGTGAGTTTGCCCTCTCTTACTTGCAGCCTGGAGACGCTCTGAAAGCAGTAAGCTGAAGGAATTGTGTGGAACATTCCTTTGTTTTCCATCTCAAGGTTATTATCCTTTGTTACTTTATGTACAGTGACTTGCAAATCTGTGTTTTGTATATTTTGTCCATTTTTTGTTATTTCACGTGGGAGAAGAAATCTAGTCTGTTACTCCATCTTTGCCAGAAGCAAATGTCCTTAATTTTGTGGATCTTAATTTCCATCTGGTTTTATTTTCTTTACACTTGAAGAACTTCCTGTAGTACAGGCCTGCTGGTAATGAATTCTCTTAGGTTGTGTTTGTATAAAAACATTTTTATTTCCCTTCATTTTTAATGATGTTTTTACTGGTTTTACAAATAGAGATTAAAAAGTTTTTGTTTCCATTTATCATTTCAAATATGCCTTTTCATTGTTATTTGGTGTTATGGGCTGAATTATTTCCTCCCAAAATTCATGTGTTGATGTCTTAGCCCCCAGTAGCTCAGAATGCAACGGTATTTGGAGATACATCCTTACCTAAGTAAGATAAAATGAAGTCATATGCGTAGGCCCTAATCCAATATGACTGGCATCATTACAAGAAGAGGAAACAAAAGAAAATACAGATACAGAAAGAATACATGTGAAGATACTGGAAGAATATGACTATGATGGTTAATTGTATTTGTCAACTTCAATGGGATGTGGGATGCCCAGACTAAACATTGTTTTTGTGTGTGTCTGTGAGTGTATTTCCAGATTAGATTAGCATTTGAATTGGTGGACTCAGTAAAGTAGATTGCCCTCTCCAGTGTGGTTGGGTATTAGTCGATCTGTTGAAGGCTTGATTAAAACAAACAGTGGAAGAAGAGAAATTCTCCCCATTTCCCTGCCTCCCTGCTTGAGCTGGGACATTTCATCTCATCTTCTCCTGCCCTTGAACTTGTGTTTACATCATCAGCTCTCCCGGTTCCCAGACTTTTTCACTGGGACTGAATAACAATATTGGCTTTCCTGAGTCTCCAGCATGCACGAGCCAATTCCTCATTTTTATATAATGAAGAAAATATATAATAAAGGATATATACATTGAATACATACTACTTACAACATTCATAAGATATTAGACATACAAATAATATGTATCATAACATACATACGTAGTATATCCTATCGGTTCTCTTTCTCTGCAAAACTCTAATACAATGGTCATTACAAACCAGGCAGAAAAACTTTCTGAATAATTTTTAGCCTCCAGAACTATGAGGAAATAAATTTCTATTTTTTAGCCACCCAATCTGTGGTACTTGGTTATGGCAGTCCTAGCAAACTAATACATCTGCTTTGCATAATTTCTGTCAAGAAGTCTAAAATTATTCCCCTCTTTATTGTCCAATATGTAGTGTATCCATTTTTTTTCTCTAGCTGCATTTAAGAATTCTCTTTATGACTGTTTTTTAGCAAGTAGATTATGGTTTTCTTTGATGCAGTTTTCTTTGAACTTAAACTGTGCAGTATGTGTTAAGCTTATAGATTTCATCAAATTTGGAAAAATTGAACATTATTATTGAAATATTTTTAATCACCCACACCCACTGTTTTTCTATTTTGTCTGAAACTCCAACAATATGCACATTAGATTGCTTACTATTGAACCATAGGTCACTGAGTCTCTGTTTTTTTTTTTTTTTTTTTTTCTTTTTTTCCCTCTGTATTTTAGTTTGTTCAGTTTCTGTTACTATGTCTTTAATTTTAGTGGTCTTTTCCACTGCATTATCTGTCATTAACCATGTCTAATAATTTGTTTTAAATTTAAGATGCTATTTTTTGGTTCTACAAATACCATTTTTTTATATCTCACATTTCTTTGTGATGTTTAATTTTTAAAAGATACTGAGTGAATGTATAATAACTTAAAGACTTTGCTAATTCTATCATCATTTTCATTTCTGGATCTGTTTCTAGTGATCAATTATTTTTTTCATCCTAGATAATGGCTGCAATGTCTTACTTCATTGACTCCTTAGTAATTTTTTATTGCATACTGAACGTCTCAACATTGTGGTTTCTATCTCTAAAAATTCAAAATATATACTTTTTGCACATGGTAAATATTTGCTTTTGTTGTCTTTATTTTTATTTACCTATTTATTTATTTATTTATTTATTTATTTATTTTTGAGACAGAGTTTCACTCTTTTTGCCCAGGCTGGAGTGCAATGGCACAATCTCAGCTCACTGCAACCTCTGCCTCTCAGGTTCAAGTGATTCTCCTGTCTCAGCCTCCCGAGTAGCTAGGAGTACAGGCACTTGCCACCACGCCCAGCTAAATTTTTGTATTTTTAGTAGAGACAAGTTTTACCATGTTGGCCAGGCTGGTCTTCACTTCCTGACCTCAGGTGACCCGCCCGCCTCGGCCTCGCAAAATGCTGGGGTTACAGACATAAGCCACCATGCCTGGCCGTTTTTGTTGTCTTTAAAAGTGGTGAACTTGGTTCTGCCAGGTGGTTAAGTAACTTACATGTCAGCTTTTAGAGTTTTGCTTTTAAGCATTATTAAGTTTCTTCTGGCATAGCTTTTACTCTATAGCTGATTTAACCCTATTACAAAGGCATAATTTTTTAGGGTCAATACTGAATACCCTGGGTTTTTAACAACAAAATAGAAAAGATAAAATGTTACATTTATTAGAAGATATAGTTTTGAAATGAGTTTAAGATGAGAAAAATACATTCAAGAAGCAAAAAGAGAAACACAACAAATTTATAACCTGTAGTACATGCACTTTTGAATACATATATTTAAATGAAATCTAAGTGAAATTTAAAATAATAATTAAAAATTAACATTTTTCAGCATATTTGATGTTTAAGACAGTATGGTGTTATGATCCAAAAAAAAAAAAAAAAAAAAGACGCAGTGTTTCCTAACTTTAAGAAATTCACTATCTAGTTGGGGAAATAAGACAGAAGAAAAAGGCAGGTAATTCCTAATGAGTGAAAGTGTTAATAGTGTACGTTGGTCTGTGTGGCTTGTAGAGAACTCAAAACTATTGACGTACATCACAGCTACAAGAATCCAGTGGGTTTCAACTGTGTTAGGGACCTTTTTCTGGAGCCTAAGCAACACAACATATGATACAGGCCTTCATGGCTGAATGCCTTGTCTTTTTTCAAAAATGAGCATTTTTCTTCCCAGTGATATTCTTTCTACTAATCCTAAGCAAAGAGAGACTAAGTTACTTAGACACAAACCTCATCTTAAACTCTGTCCTAGCTTGCAGTTCATACAGCCACAGGCATACACTGGGTAACATCCTTTGTTGGATTAATCCATTTCTAAATCATTTGTCTGAAGTCTTTTTCATGAAGACTTAAAAGACACTCTAGGGCAGCTTAAAGTATAGAAGGTGTGGCTGTGTGAAAGCAGAATCTATGAAAACGGGAAGTTTTTGTGAATGACGGGTATGTAAGTTTGGCCTTCAGGGCATACTAAAGCAGGGGGTGGATCATCCCAAAATTGTTTCATACATGTAATTAATTTTCCTACAGTTTCAGAACATCATTTATATTCTACAAGAAAATAATGTTAGCATGCATATTATAAACTTAAATTTAACCTGGAAATAGTGTTATTCCACCAGGCATAAAATGCCTTATAAACAAACAGGTAATACTTCCCTTTTATTTACCTCCACTATTATTCCCCATTTTTCTTCTCTTGACATATTATCTCCTCTGTCAAAGTCTCTCATTTTTTTCTTTTTTTTTTTTTTTTTTTTGGAGACGGAGTCTCGCTCTGTCGCCCAGGCTGGAGTGCAGTGGCTTAATCTCAGCTCACTGCAAGCTCTGCCTTCTGGGTTCATGCCATTCTCCTGCCTCAGCCTCCTGAGTAGCTGGGACTACAGGCACCCACCACCACGCCCGGCTAATTTCTTTTTGTATTTTTAGTAGAGACGGAGTTTCACCGCGTTCACCGGGATAGTCTTGATCGCCTGACCTCGTGATCTGCCCGCCTTGGCCTCCCAAAGTGCTGGGATTACAGGAGTGAGCCACTGTGCCCGGCTGCATTAATATCATTCATTATGTGATTTTTTTATAATTAATAAATCTTATTGATGCATTATTATTAACTGAAGTCCATAGTTTACATGCAGATTCACTATGTTGGACAGTTCTATGGGTTTTGACAAATGCATAATGCATTTACCCACGTTACAGCATCATAAATAGTAGTTTCATCACCTTAAAAATATCGCATGCTTCCTCTATTCATCTCTCCTCCTTCTCCTGATAACCACGATCTTTCTGCTGTTTCTGTAGCTTTTTGACTTTTCTAGAATGTCATGTAATTAGAATCATGTCATGTGGCTTTTTAAGATTGGCTTCTTTCATTTGACAATAGGCATTTAAGGTTTCTGTAGGTTTTTGGTGGCATGATAGCTCAGTTAAGGTGTTCCATAGTTTGTTGATTTATTAATATGTTGAGGGATGTCTTGGTTGCTGTCAGTTTTTGGCAATTCTGAATAAATCAGCTAAACACTCACATGTGGGCTTTTGTGTGTGGGTAAGTTTTCCACCTAATTGAGTATATGCCTAGAAGTGTGAATGCTGGATCGTGTGGTAAGAGTAAGTTCAGTTTTATGAGAAACTAACTGTCTACTTTTCTTCCAAGTGCTGTTACCATTTTGCATTCCTACCAGCAATGGATGAGAGTTTCTGTTACTCGCCGTCTCTGCCAACATTTAGTGTTGTCAGTGTTTGAGATTTTAGCTATTCTAATGGGTTTGTGGTGGTATCTCATTGTTTATTGTTTTTGTTTAAAAAACAGGCTCTTGCTCTGTCTGCCAGACTGGATTGCAGTGGTACAAGCATGGCTTACGGCAGCCTCGACCTCCTAGATTCAAGCAATCCTTCCACCTCAGCCTCCTCAGTATCTGGGACCACAGACATAAGCTACCATACCTGGCTAGTTTTAAAATTTTTTGTAGAGATAGGGATCTCGCCATGCTGCCCAGGCTGATCTTGAACTCCTGGGCTCAAGTGATCCTCTCACCTTAGCTTCCTGAAGTGCTGGGATTATAGGCATGAGCCACCATGCCTGGCTCTCTCATTGTTGTTTTAATTTACAGTTTTCCCAGTGATGTGTTGTTGAAAGTATTTGTATGTGTTTGTTTGACATATGTACATCTTCTTTGATGAGATGTCTGTTCAGATCTTTTGCCTATTTTCAAGTTTTTTTTTTTTTTATTGTTGAGTATTAATCGTTCTTTGTATATTTTGGATATAAATCGTCTCAGATGTGTGTTTTGCAAATATTTTCTCCCAGTCTGTGTCTTGATTTTTCTTGAGATGTTTTTCTTGACAGTGTCTTTCACAGAGCATTTTTTTTTTTTTATAAAGTCTATCTTACCATTTTTTCTTGCATTTAAAAAAAATTTTTTTGGTGTTGTATCTAAAAGCTTACTGCCAAACCCAATGTCTCCTATATTTTCTCCTATATTATTTCTTAGAAGTTTTATTGTTTTACATTTGTATTTAGGATTATAATTCATTTTGAGTTATTTTGTGAAAGGTATAAGGTCTGTGTCTAGATCTATATTTTTACACATGAATGTCCAACTGTTCCAGCCCCACTTGTTGAAAAGAAAATCCTTTCTCTACTAAATTTTGTTTCTTTGTCACAGATCAATGGACTATATTTGAGTGGGTGTGATTTTTTTCTCTATTTAAAAAGTAAGATTTTTAAAAACAAATTAAATAAAATAAAAATACAAATGATCTGTAAAGAGGGGGCTTCCATGTATTAGATGACGGAGTAAAGTTCATTTTTATTTCCTCCCTTGTTTTAGAAATCACCCCAAAGGAACAAGTATAATGGCATACAGACACAGATTTTATCTCTGATGACAGTAGGAAGGTTTTTTGTTTTTTGTTTTTTTAAAAAAATCCTAAATCACAGTGTCTAAGAAAGGATTGCCAAATGCAGTACTGGTTAAATAAGGATGCCAAGAGGAACCCAGATTTTCTATGTGGGGCTGTGAAACTAAACAGCTGGAATTCTCCAGAATTGACATACCTCCTAGGAGCAATGCCTTCTTTTGAACAACAGAAATGGGTAATTGGACTAGTGACAGATCTTCCCTGAAAGTTATTTTATACCATAAAGAAGCACACACACACACACACACACACACACACACACACACAGCCCTGTGCCATAAAAGATCTATACCATAAGCTTTTAACTTTAGTATAAAACAGAAAAAAATTCTCCTTAGAATACTTGCCTCCAATGCATGAACTTTATTTAATTAACTAGTAGAGGATAAACCTGCTTCACTCAAAGATAATTATATATATACACACATATATATATACTCCCATCTCTCCAGCAGTTACTACCCAGGATAACTGATGCAAATTATGTAATATATATATATAGTTATCTTTGAGTGAAGCAGAAGCAGGTTTATCCTCTACTAGTTAAAGAAAGTTTATTATATATTATATATAAGGTTTATATATATAATATATATTTAATTAGGGATATTGTAAAAAGTCAGAAAAGGAATAGAGAAAATAGATAGCAGCCAAGGAATATTGATCAAAAATGCTGCCACAAAACATGAAAATAGGCACACATTTAAGAAATTTAATAAAACATCTGCCTCTGTTCTATAAAAGAGGTCCAAAGCAGAGATCCAAAGGCTCAAAGCGATGACCATTGTCCTAATTTTGATCTAAATGCCTGTAAGGAAATGGAAATCCTAGGGACCACTTGTAAGACCCTTCACACTCCTTCATAGTTAAGTACAGCAGTCACTTAAGTATGATTTGAGAAGTACCAAAATCCAAGCCTGAACCTTCAATTCTTCCTCCATTTGCCAACTTCGGCATTATTTTTTCTGCCTAATGCAAGAAGAAATTAATTACTCTTCTGGTCAGATAAGCAGCTTCATATCAGCATGACCAGGATATTCTCAAAATGGGTGCTTCTTGCAGAGAAAGAGTTGGAACTATGTGGCTGCTTTGATGACCTAGTTTAAGCACATATCAGGTTGTCAGTTGAGGTCTGTGGAACATTCCATAGAGTCCATCCATGAAGATGAGATAGCCATCAGATGGACTGCTGTGCAGAGGATAGCCTAGGAGTAACAGGCTGCAAGATGGTACTGAACAGCCTCAGTAATAGGACCTCAGAGGATTGGAAGAAGTATTTTTAGCCAGGTTTGGAAAAAAAGATATTAAGAAAAAAATATTTTCTTGGAAAGGCAACACCTTCTGAATCTGTAAGTCCAAGTCTAAATATGGAACTCCATTAGAAGTTACCTACGTGACTTGAAGCAAATTACTCAGACTCTGAATCTGCTGTAACTTTTTGCTCTCTGGTTATTGTAGGGAGACCTTTTGTTCCTTTCTTCCTGTCCTGTTGTCTGCCTTTGCTGTTTGGTGATTTTCTGTAGTGAGAATCTTTGATTCCTTTCTCTTCTTTTTTTTTTTTTGTGTGTAAAATCGTTGAAACTCTGAAAGCTAGTTTTCTTCTCTGTGAAATGCATGAAATAATGTTTGAATTGTAGGTTTCTAGATATTGTAATTGAGATGATGTTGGGAAAGTACACAATACATTGCCTAGCACACAGTAGGCAGCTGATGACCACTCAGGCTGCGATGCCACACCCCATGGGCACTGTTCTCAAAGTGGATGGCCCTGGCTGCTGTGGAATGTGGAGGCCATGGGAAATCAATAAGAAGAGCTATTACTATTACGACTGTCTTCTTACTTTGCCTAGATGTAGCTCCAGCCAGTCATGGATTGAACCAGCACAAGAAAATGAACTCTTTGCTCCCTCAGCTTTTTTTTTTTTTTCTCTATCTCTTTATAGTCTTCATTGGCAGGGGGATGCATGTGAAAAATGCCTACACCAATGGAAAAGGATGCCTTGTGAAAGTCACCCCGTTTCCTTTACTGGTTTCAGAAGGCAAATCATTTAAGAATTTGCATCCTCAGTTTCTTCACCTATCAAATGAGAGACTTGACCAAATAGTCTTTAACGTTCTTTCCAGAATTCTTTGATTTACCACCTGGATCCCATTCAACACTTTAATCCTGGGACTGCCCACGGACAGGAAATCTTGTTCTCAAAATGACAATGAAATTCATTTAACATGAGTTCCCAGGGGATAGGGGAAATGGGCCAGACTTTTCCTACAAGTTTGTGACATTTAGTCCTTGGCAAGAAAAGGAAGCTGTCAGTCTAAGCTGAAAATATTCCCTTTCCCTCATATAGTATTAATTAAACATGCTTAATCATTGCTGCAACAGTTTTGCAGAGAAAATTCAGGTACAGAGGACTCAGGGAACAAGCAGGTTATGGGAAAGTAGAAAAAAGTCAAGGGCATGTTTGAACCTCCTCCTTTCATTTATTTTAATTTTAAGGGCTTGAACAGTTGCTAAAAGACCTTATTGTGAGTAGATTGGAGCTCTGTCCTATTGAAATATCGCTCAACTCCCATCTCTCTGGCAGTTACTACCCAGGAAAACTGATGCAAAGTGAGAACACACACGTAAGTCCCTTTCAAAGGAAAACCATCACATCTACTCCCACTTTCCTAACAGGTTTTCTAAGTCTTCAATAAGTTTGTGTTAGCTGGGAATGAATGTCTGAATTTAGGCTTCAAAAATGTTCCTCCCCTCCACCCCCAATCTGTATAATTACTGTTTTTTTCCTGAAGTCTTTCAAAATACTATAATTAACAGATTGGCAGATAACCCATATAACTGCAGTTAAGGCAAATATAGTATGCAGCTGTCTTTGCATTAAGTGATTAAATCAAATAGCATAGTTTTGAAGTACATTTATAAAGCATAAATTTACCTCCTGGCAAAACTGTCTTAAGTAACACACCCTACACCATCTGTTCACTCAGTATTAATACCATATCTCCCAGGACTATATAGCTAGGGAGAGCACAGCTACCAGCTGTGCAGAACCAAGAGGTGCTGAGAGATTCTTTGGAATACTCAGCAAATTTTGGATCCTCTTAAGGATGCTCATAATAATCATGCATCTCAAACATACACACAAAACATCCATGCATACACACAGACACTCATGCATGCACACACACATATCATGCACGTGCACAAACATGCATACAACCTCAAGATGGAGATGGTCTGTATTTTGATCTTTTGAAAATGTGCTCACTTTTCATCAACAAGGCAATACCTGGGTTTTACCTTAAATGCATCTGTTCAAGTACTTCTTTCATTAAATTATTCGTTAGACAATAAGTTATTCAATGCCTCTATATGTCAGACTAGGTACTAGGGATACAATGGTGAACGGGGATGGCCCTTGCTCTCCTGGAACTTACAGCCTAGCATAGACATCTTTCATTAATAGACTAATTACAACGAATAGTGAGGTTTTAAAGACCGAATAGAAAGCCACGCATGCCTAACCTCATTTAGGATTTATAAAATCGAAGGATATGAATATTTTTCAACTCAAGAATATGTACAATAAGCAAAAGAAATTCAGTCACTAAAAACTTATTCAGGACGTGTCATGTCAGTGGACAAAACAAGAAAAGATGTTTACAGTTTGATGAGGAAAACTGAAGATAGTCGTAAAAGGAGATGGTAGATACAATGATTCAGAATATTGTGCGGAGGTTCAGAAGTATCAAGTGAGTATTGAGAAACGGGAAGACTGACATGTTTTCTGGAACAATTGTTATCAACTCTGGCTACATGTTAGAATCATTTGGGAAACCTTTTACAAATATGCATGCCCAGGTCTCATGGCAGATCAATTCTATTAGAAAATCTGTGAATGAAACTGAGGGCTTCTCTCTTTTTAAAAAATTCTTGAGGTGATTTTAATGAGCCCTATCCTGTAAAGAGTGGCTTTTGAACTAGACACCTAATGATGATATCATCTAGAGCTGCACTGTCTGATATATTAGCCACTAGCCACATGTGGCTATTTAAATTTAAATCTGTGAAAATTAAATGAAATGAGAATTCAGGTTCTCAGTCACTTAGCCCCATTTCTAGTGCTCACTAGTCACATATGGCTCATGGTTGACATGTTGGAAAACTCAGAACACTTCCATCTTTGCCAAAAGTTCCGTTGGACAGTATTACTGTAGATGGATGAAGAGGAGAAAAGTGGACAATACAAGTGAAGGCATGGCGGTGGGAAAGGCATGAGCAGCAGTAGGGAAAAGCAACTCATTTCTTAGGGCATGGGAACATGTCATGAAATACGGTGTGTGAGCTGAGCAGTCGAAGATGGCGCAGTATGGGGCTCCTCAGCCAGGCAGGAACAGGGGCTGTGGGAAGTTAGGATGAAGAAGAGTGCAAAAATAAAAACCAGGTTAAAGAAAAATGGCCAGGCATAATTCAGGATGAATGGAAGAAAGAGTGACTGGTGTCTGTAAATGGACTTAAAAACTTTCTTTTTTGTACTGGTTTAACTCCTAAGATCAAATGAAAACCTAGTTCATTTAGCTAGAGCACATGTTACTCCATTGCTAGCGTTCTCAGGGAAGTCACCCAGAAAATAATTCAAACATAAAAAAATTCAAAGATATAATGGATTCAAATGCAACATTCTTAGAGGTGCAAAGTTGGAGCTTACAAAGTCATATTTTACATCATACAGTTGTACCAGCAAAGATTGTACAGGTTTATCCAGGTCAATATTCTCATTTCTTAAATGAAAACACAGAAGTACAAAGACAGTAAATGAATTTCCCAGGGTCTCACAGCACCCTCAAGGCAGGAATTTAACTAGAGGTCAGGTTATCCAGTTTCTAGACTGGGGATCTTTTTATTCTATGCCACTTTCTAGATTTTTGACATAAAGGAAAAAGCAAAGCGAATTACAAAGAGTTTGCTTTCCCATAAGATTTCCCAAATGGAGGTGCTTTGGGGAGAAAAGCAAAGACCAGGAATGTATATTAACAGATGGAAATAAAAGGCTTTTATTATTATCATTTTTTGAAGAAAAGTAGATGCACATTCTTAATTTTTGTGGCTCACATGAAACACCAAGAATTCAAGCAAGCTCATTTTCTTTTTTGTTGTTATGATATAATAATTATTTTAGAGGGGCAGATTGTTTGACCTTTATAAGGACTTAGTATTATAAAAAATCTTGGGTCACCAATAATTCATTGTAACTGCAATGCCTTATTTACATTTCATGTAAACTGTAATATATTATTATTAGATAGACACAGAGTTTTCTGTTGTGGTTTAATCTAAAAAAACATAAAGAAATTTCCCTTCATTAAAGTCTGAGTAATGTATAGCTGCCAGGCTGGGCTGAAGATTCAGGCTGGAAAAAAAAAGAGTCTGAATTTTGTTTTACATCAATATTTATTACTATATCAGTAGCTCCAGTACTTAAAATTTATTAGCAGTCTTTATCAGGAGGCAGAAATTGACTCCATAATTATTGTGACTCACATATCCTCCAGGCATTTTTTAATCTTACTTTTGTTTACTGCCACTTGTACTGAACATTTCACATTGCAATTCATAAAGAAGCAGCTCACAGAAAACTAGCATCTGGGCTACCCCAATATTTTCCATTTTATTAGTCAATGGGAGTGGCTTTAAACTACCCAGCTTATAATTTTTAACCAGAACACACAATTTAATCATTTTAGGATGTGTTCAAGCACAGCTCCAAGTTTTAATAAGGCTGCTCCCTTTATTTCAGATCCCCTCCCTGTCAAAGAGGCTCCTGTATTTTAAAAACTAAAACATGCCTTCATTTCAGCTCCTCTTGAGTTAAAATGTGTATTGAAACACTTTCTGAGAGAAGAGTGGTAGAAAGTAAAACAAATCTCTAAGAGAGAGAGAAAAAAACTGGGAGTCTTTTGAGGTCATATTAAAATTAAGTGAGAAGATGGCACAATTATTTTGACAGCAGGTGGGATCTCTAAGCTGTTAATTAAGAGACTAATCATTAAGAACAAGAAGACTCAAGTTTTAGAAGTTTACTAATTCTTTTCTGGTATTTTGGGAAGATTTGATTATATGGTACCATTTTTAAATGCCATTTTATGGCTTTACAAAATAACAGAGGAAGTACCACATCCCTGAGGGGACACTGTCAGATTCTCATTTTACATAACTCAAAATGATTTACCCTGTGGACAAAAGACCATTCATTGTGAGAAACGGTATTATAACTAAGCATGCCTATGCTAGGCTAACTAATAAATCAGGCAAGTTGACATGCTAGGGAAAAGAATGGTATCCTCAGCTGTTGAGATAAATAGATGCATAGACTGATGGATAGATGGGCAGACATAATAGAACTCATGTAAAAAAATATCATCTAATATTAGCTAGGTCATGTCCGTGTCCAATAGACAAGAATAAGAACCAAAAGAATGCAAGCTGGTAGATGGGTTATGTCCTCTGTAATGACAACAGAAGGAAGACTGAGTTCTTTCTGGCAGGAGCTTTGTCTCACTCTTCTTTATATCCTCAGCACCTATAATAGTTCTTCTCACTCAGAGATGTTCAACAAATGTTGTATAAATGGAGGTAAAAGAAAAGAAAAAAAGGAAGAACCCCTAGATGCAAAAGCTATCAATTTGCATTTCAGTGAACAAGAATGGTGTTTTCCATTAGAGTTGAGAGGAATCTTCATATCGCAGTGAGAAGACACCTAGAATAGAAATACGAACAGTTTCAGATGTCATCTGAAGCAGCCTGTCTAGAAAGCCTTGAAGAGGCCTTGAGGAGGGGAAGAGATATTGAGGAAAAGGCTGCAGAGTTGGTGGCATGTACAGGCCCACTGAACAGAACAGCATCCAGAATGCGGAGACCAAGGAAACTTCACCTAGATGTGTGGTCATGAGCTGAGTAGTCCTCGATAAATCTTCTGTGGACCTCTGTTTCTTATTATATAAAATAGGGAGTTCAACTCATTTCCACCTTAGTTTCTTGGGCCTGATGCACATTTTTATAATTCCTGTGTTCCATTCTTGAAATCCCTTATCTGATATCCTGGAAATAAAGGTGATTAATTATTTTCTCTGTGAAAAAGGGAGTTAGACAGCAGAAATATTGATTATCATACAATTTTTCAGTTATGTTATGATTTGAAAAAGTTTTCTTGTTCCTCAAATGTTATTTTATTATACAAAAGCCCTAAAACACCAAGTCTAATATGATTTCTTAAAAGAAACACCTGGAAAAAATTGGATTTGAGCCTAAAAATTTGCTTAAAAGAATTCTCTAGAAACATGTGTATATTTTGATATGTACTTGCAACTACAGATGCCACATGTCAAAACCTTTGTATTCTTTCCTTTCAAACATAAAGTCATTTTGTATCATTTAGCCCTGGACTGTAGAATAGAGCTGTATTTCATTGTCTTAAGTTTTCCAACTGGAAATTTCCATTGCCTCAATCAAGACTCTGGTGAAAAAGTGTGGCCTGAAAGAATCATGTTGAAAAGGCTGAAATGGGGTGGGGTCTGTCTTGGAGTTGGTCTTCAGCAGATCAGCTCTGTGGAGTGGGTGCTATTAACATGCAAAACCAAGAAGACTGAAGTGCTACATCTTGCAGGAAGATGACAAGCCTATCATCTCTAGGCTTGTAGGATTGTGTCCCACAGATTATCAGGCTAGGTTCTGTACCTGATCCCCCCATAATAATTATGATCATCTGCAAAAAGAAATTTCAAGCCCAGGTAAGCTTCTACTGATTCTATTTAGGTTCTTAATGATAATTACCATTTATCATGTGACTGGGGATTTTTAGCTCCACATTCCAGATACAGAAACTGAAAAACAAACAGGCAAAATGACATTTCCCAAGTCATGCAGCTGGTATGTAACAAGGCAAGAGTCTTAAATTATGATGCAAATGTGATTCTTTTTGTTTTTATATCTTTATATGTAGTGTTTATTTTTATTTCATTTACTTTTTTTCCTTTTTCCAATATATTTTAAAACCCTTATTGACAATATTAAAAATACCATTTTAACAGAAGATCCCAGCATTTTTGCCTGAGACACAACCTAATGTGAATGTCTAAAAGTTGGAATTTCTCACTTTGGAAAGTTGGACATGATGGTGACAGTTGTGGGCCCAAGCTTTATCCATCTCAAAGGGAGTTAAAACTCAGTAGAACTGATGGACAGGCCATTACATAGAATCTTTTATTTGGAAAAAATTTGAAATTCATAGAAAAGCTCCAAGAACACTAAAGAACATCCCAATACCCTTTGCCTAGATGCATTTATTGTTCATGGTTTGTGCCACTTGCTTTCTTTATCTATACAAACATCATTCTTTGTTTCAAACTTTTGAAATTCAGTTGCATACATCTTGCTCCTTTCCCTCTAAATCCTTAAATGGGTATTTCCTAAGAAAAAGAATATTGTCTTATCTATCCACAGTACGGTTATCAATTTAGGTAAATTTAACATGAACGCAGGACTTCTATCTTATGTAGCATCTATATTCTAATTTTGTCCATTTGCCTACCTAGCAATGTCCTTTACAGCATGTTTTTCCTTCAGTACAGGACCCAGTGGGGATCACATATTACTTATTTACTTCTCATGCCCCATGAATCTCCTTTAATCTGGAGCAGTTTCCCAAATTTCTTTGTCTTTTATGACATATATATTATATATATACACATGTGTATATATATAATTTTTTTTTTTTTTTTTAAGATGGAGTCTCACTCTGTCACCCAGGCTGGAGTGCAGTGGTGCAATCTTGGCTCACTGCAACCTCTGCCTCTTCAGTTCAAGAGATTCTCCTGCGTCAGCTTCCCAAGTAGCTGGGATTACAGGCGTGCACCACCGCACTCTGTTAAGTTTTTTGTATTTTTGTAAATATGAGGTTTCACCATGTTGGCCAGGCTGATCTCAAACTCCTGACCTCAAGTAATCTGTCTCCCTCAGCCTCCCAAAGTGCAGGATTACAGGTGTGAGCCACAGCGCCCAGCCTTAACTTTGATATTTTTGAAGAATTCAGTTGAGTAATTTTTAGAGTTATTTCTCACCTGGAAATAGTTTCTCTGGAGTTGATTTTTTCTAAAACTTTAAAGGATGTTTTTAGACATGAGAGTCTTTTGGCCTTTAGATTCAATGCCAGGCATGCTAAGGTGTGCACAGGGACTTTTCCGTCAGAAATGCAACTTTCGCTAAAGAGAGGGTAGATAGAAGTGTGGCAGAGACTGACGTGTAAGCTTTCTACTGTTCGAATGTTTCTGTCCCCACAAATTTGTACATTGAAATTCTCATCCCCAGATGATAGTATTAGGAGGTCTGGCCTTTGGGAGTGGATCAGGTCATGAGGGAAGCACCCTCATGAAAGGGATTAGTGCCCTTGTTGAGGCCCAAGAGCAGTCTTGTCCCTTTCAGCATGTGAGACATTGCAAAAAGGCGCCATCTATGGGGAAGTGGGCCCCACCAGACACCAAATCTGTTGGCACCTTAATCTTGGACTTTCCAGTCTCCAGTGCTGCGAGAAATATATTTCTGTTGTCTATGAGCTTCCCAGTTTATAGCATTTTGTTATGGCAGCCCAAATGAAGTAAGACAAAGCCCTTTGAGGTTAGCAACTCAGGAGAAGCTATTGGTGCCAAAGGAATCTGTGAAAGAGAGGAGCTGCCAACACTGGTGAGACCTCATCCCATGGAAGGGAAAGATTTGGCAGTTCTGAGCAAGGTGATATATTAGCACCATTAGAGGAATTGAAGAAATCAAGTACAGAAATGATGCAGTGCATGAATTCACCAGCTTAAAATCTTAATAATTAGGCCAAAAGTACATAGTGTAAATCTCTTAAATGTTTGGCTAACATGGGTAGATAACATAGGTAAATATATACACCAGGATATACGTGAATCCATTAATTATTTTTAATAAACATTGAAAGGATTTTGTAGCAAAGTTACCAAGTAGATGGGAAAAATTAGGAAACTTTTTTCCTAATTTACATCTGAAGATGTAACCTACAGATACATGTATTCAAAACATACATACATACACACACACACACACACACACACACACACGAATATGGTTCTATGTGGCTCCCAATGCTGTCTTAAAAATTTAGGCCTCACTTACCCTCCAAATCAGTATGAACCTCACTATCCAGGTTGCAGTAGGGAGTCTGAAGAGCTGACAAGCTCTATGTAAGAAAGAGAGAAGAATTTGAAATACTGTGGCAGTCGTGGTAGTGGTGGTTTGAGGACCTGGGAGAGAGGAGAGGGGGACTTGCAGGGCAAGACACTGCTTCGGTGGAAGAGGAGGAATTGAGAACCTGAAGGACAAAGCAGTACAAAAGGACTTTGGATGGAAAGTGATAACATGGAAAATAATGTAAACTGTAGTGGGATGGGCTATACACCTCTCTCCATTTATCACCCATGTAGGACCTTCAGTAAAGTTGGCTTTGCGGGTTAATGCTTTTTTTTTTTGCAAGTGGCATGCTTTCACGATGCTTGAAGTGGAGGTTGAGGTCTGTGTCTGGGTTAATGCAGGGCCAAAATAGATTATGTGGAGAAGCTGGCATAAAAGATGGAGAAGATTTCAGGAGTATAAATGCCTGAGAATTAGCAAAAATTAGGGTACACTTCAGATTTTCTGAACATCTGTGCTCTATTTAATACAACTAGTATTAATTGTATTAATACTGTAAACAGAACATCTGTGCTCTATTTAATACATTCTAGGGGAAGAATTTGGGCAGGAAGGAAGTTAGAGCAGGGACCAGGACTTTGATGCAAAACCCACAGACCAACTACTTGAGTGGGGCAAGATTTGTAGGGTAGATCCCAAATATCTTACTCAAGGGTGTCAGATTGGCTTATGAATGGATTTTGGGACACTTGAAAGCAGTCTCTCAATATCGTTCACCAGCTGCCTTCCCATCTTGGGTGTCTTTTGGATGATCCTCCATGTGTTAGGGCTGACCTGGAGAATAATGGTGGGCCTTTGATCAGATGCTACCCCATCTCTGCTCAGGGAGCAGAATTGTGTTAAATAGAGCACAGATGTTTTTAAAGACCTGAAAGTCTGTGCCCCTCATCAGCAAAGGACTGCTTGTAGAAATATCAAGTGAGAACCTCATGCAGGAAATCTTTGTTATTTGAGTTTTTCCAGAGAAGGAACAATAGAAAATTATTTTATGCACTTTAAAAAATGAATAACCAGGAAGGAAAACTGACCTTAATTAATGCAATCCAGAAAGGCATATTATTCATGAATAACAAATGTCTACAGCTTGCCAAAAGAGAGGGGAGTGAGAATTAAGTCCAAGATTCTTCATTCTTTTCTTGTCTTTCAGCATCAATGCAGCAAGCCAGGAAAAGGACCAAAGGTGGAATAGTAACAACTAACGTTTTGCCTATTCAACTCTGCGCTTTCCAAGGGTTAGCCTTAAAATCTCCATTCCATGAAGACCCACGTCCACAATCTCTGACGATTTCAGTTTTTAGAGAAAGTCCTTCTCAGGACCCATCAGAAGAGGGGTCCATAAGAAGAAAAGCAGAATCCAGGGATTCTTAGATTCCTTGTTCTGACTATCCATAGGAATGAGAGCATGGTGGATTTGGACAATACAGCTTGCTTACTGGGTGGTGGCATGAGATGCAGTGTGTGTTAGCGTTCTCCAGAGAAATGGAGCCAATAGGATGTGTGTGTCTATGTAAAGAGGTTTATTTAAAGGATTGGATCACACAATTATGAAGCCTGGAAAGTCCAAATCTGCACGGTGCGCTGGCAGGTTGGAGACTCAGGGGAAAGCTGAGGTAGTTTGAGTCTGAATACCATTTTCTGGAGAAATCCTTTCTTGGAATAGATCAGCTTTTTGTTATATTCAGGCCTTCAGTTGATTGAATGAGGGCTATCCCCATTATGAAGGGCAATCATCTGCTTTACTCAAAGTTCTCCAATTTCAATGTTAGTCTCAACCAAAAAATCTCTCATAGAAACATTCTGAATAATGTTTGACCAAATATCTGGGCACTGTGGACCAGCCAAGTGGAATGAATATTTGGAGGCAGATATTCTGTGTGCTATTGTTGGATAAGTCATTTAACTTCCCTGAGTCTCAGGATCCTTTTCTAGAAGAGCACTTTCCCTGAAAATCTCATAAGATTGTTTGAGAACCACCTGGGATAAGGAGTGGAAACACTTTGTACATATGTGAGCCTCACTATTGCTGATATTGATTCTTTGATTTTGATTCCTTGGGTTTTCAGAATCTAACCTGAAAGAGTCTATTTCCAGTGGAAAATTTCACTATACAGCCTACAAGATCCCTTGCTCCTACCTTCATCTGATATAACACATGCTCCTACTTTCTCTGCTAAAGAACTCTCTTGAAAGGCTCCATGGCGACCCTGAATGTTTCTCTACAAAAAATGTGATTAATATTTTACATTATTTCCTATATTTCTCTTCCAAGCTTGCCCTGTGTAATTCTAGGGACCCAGTACAGCCTGGCATTGATCTGAGAGAGAATCCATAGGGAAGGAGACATGAGAGCAAGACTTGGGGCAAGGGAAAAAAGGATATCATGATACAGAGGATGTGACACCTGCCAGGCTTGCCTGAACCTGTTCTATGTCTGGATAATCTTTGTATTTATCCTTCCTGCAGGAATTTGCATAAGCTTCTTTCCAGGGTTGCTTTCCAGAGCAGTTACAGTAAAATCCTTGCTCTGAAAGATGCGATGGAGCAGCCATGGAGGCGGACATTCTGTTGTGTGGGGAGCTAGAGACTGATGCTGCTCTCTCCCTGTCACCTTTGGGCTTCACTGAGGCATCCTTTACTCTGACCTTCTTACTTCTGGTCTCCACCCTATCTCTGACCAAGCCATCCTCTGACTTTCTTTTTGTTCACCACTGCCACTGAGTACCTTTCTTCCCCCAGAGCCCACTTGACACTGGATTCTACATTGGTGCATCTTGCATGCCCACCACTTGCATTTTCCCTTCTATACCCAGAACATAGATTGTGCAACCTATTTCCCACATTCAATTTACGTTTCTTTGGACTCTATGTCCTTATCTGACTTCACATTCTCTTGGGATCTCAACCTCTCATCTACATTGACCCAACCATGGATGCCACTGATTCATTTGATGTTCTTCCATCCTATTGATGTTTCATTTGAGTAACCCGGCAAAGTCCGACCAATGGAAGGACTTGGGCAAGGACCTCCTGCATAGCTTCAGGAAGGGCTCAAAATACAACTTACTAAAGGACTTAGAAAGCTATCTAGTGAATGGGTTGGGGGCTACCTCCAAGAGGAGACAAAATGTGGCTTGGTAACTCACTCACTTGTGACTTATCAACAGGACTGAGGGAGAATCCACACAAGCAGGATCCTGCAAACACCCAGAACACACACTGAGCAAAAAGATGGAGCAGTTCAATCAATGTAGGTTCATCGTGGTTGTGTATTCTTCATATATTTCTTCCCATTGTACAGTGTCCCACCCTGGGAAGTCCCATAGCTACTTGAAAATCATATATTTGGCACCCTGGTTGTATCAAGGATATCACAATACCTCTCTTGGGCTTACCTGCCTTGATATGAGTCCTCAATGATTTCTGGAAGTCCATATTATTTAGTTTTGGGAGCCCCAGAGGTGGGGTTCCTACATTTCAATCCCAAAAGGCTTTTGAAGGTGAGCAATCTGGTCACTTTCTTTCCTTCGTTGTTCAGCTGCTTACAGTTCAAGGATTAACTCTGTAGCCAATGACGCAAAGCTCCCGGAAGAATCCCTCAAGCAGATCAGGGAGAAAAGTGGTCACAAAAATTTCAGCCCCTGATATGGTTGGCTCTTTCCCTGCATCCACCTTTGGGTAGAGAAAGCCAAATTGCCATGAAAGGGACCCTCTCCAATTTTACCCAAAGGCTTACTGAGGTCCCTCTGACTGGGAGAATGGCAAACAGGACAAGAATCTCTTTCTAACTCAAGAGGGAGCAAGGAGCTTGTGAGACACTCAAGAGAAACTTGAAGAAGAAATTAAACAGGATTGGGGAATTCCAGCAAAAGAAAGGAACAGGGGACCCCCACCCAAATTGAGGAACAGTTCAGCAGAAACATATGGGAAAAAGACACCCAGTTCCTGTCAGAGATTCTACTGAAGCGTAAAATTAAAAAAAAAAAAAAAAAAAAGGGTGAGGTGTTTGTTTCAGAGTCCTCATCTATGGAAATAAGGGAAGGGGCAGGAAGCTCCATGGCCAAGACAGCATTCAGCTCTGAACTGAACCAAACACTCTGAGCTGAAACTTAGCAGAACAAGACCATCATTGGCCAGACCTAAGAAAGAAACAGGGGCTTGTGCATTTGTGCATGGAGTTAATGCAAGAAAACAAAGTTCACTCAAAGAGCAACTCAGGGGCTCAGCAGAGCACAAATATAGAATTCCCTGTGATGACAGAGCTCCCTCCTTCCTTGAGTAAAGTAAAGGGTTGCAGTCTCACAGTTGCACATCTCACAGTCAAGCAGGCTCTGAGGGTTTGAATGCTCTAAGCATCAATATGCAGGTCACAGGCAGGGTCAGAAAACACAAGAAAGCTGTGAGGTTCCTGGATGAGCAACTGAGGCAATGCACTTCGTGCTCCTAGGAAGCCTGTGTTTCAACCAGCTCCTGCCAGTCTGGACCAAGGATTTGAGATCCATGAGGCCATGGTCACACCTGCCCCCTGCCCCAGGCTCTGTCTGTGGTCAGCCAGAACATTTTCTCCATCCTCTACTCACAGATAAATTTCTGTCAAATAAAGATTTCCATATAATTACACAAATTAAGTAGTTATATTACCACATCCACTGAAAAACTGATCTTTGCTTCTTAGAAGCTGTGATATTTATTCTTCCCGAATGCATTTGTTTGTTCTAAAATGAGAGTGGTGTCTCTGTTTCTGATGTTTGGGGGAATGTTTAGTGAATTCAGAAACTTACACTTCAAGGAAACAAGGAGTCAGTTTTAGCTCTTATTGAGAGCCAGCTTTGGGTTCTCACAGTTGGCCAGGTTGAGACAGGGAGTTTAACAGTGACATGGCACACACAACATCACCCTGGGTTCCTTCATTTGTGCCTGTGAAGATATCTCATTAAAATAATTTGTCATTATAGCAAATACTTGAAATATAGTTTAGGTTGCTGAGGAACTAAATTTAATTGAATTTTAAACACTGAAGCAGTGTAAATAACAGTTTTCAATGTAATACAATTTTAGTCCTTCATTTCACTCTACCCATTGCATCTTGTAGTGTATGGTACTATGCATGTGGTATGCGTGAATCTTTTCTAGTACTGTATATAAGCATGTCGCTGTTCTTGTCAGTGTCGATGAATTGATTCAGTTCCAATGATTTTTTTTCTATTTTAAAAAAACTTTTATTTTAGCTTTAGGGGTACATGTGAAGGTTTGTTACATAGGTAAACTTGTGTCACAGGGGCTTGTTGTACAGATTATTTCATCACCCAGGTACTAAGCCCAGTACCCAAGTTATCTTTCCTGCACCTCTCCCTCCTCCCACCCTCCACCCTCAAGTAGACCCCAGTGTCTATTGTTTTCTTCTTTGTGTTCTTAAGTTCTCATCATTTAGCCCACACTAATAATAAGTCAGAACATGTGGTATTTGGTTTTCTGTTCCTGTGTTAGCTGGCTAAGGACCTCCAGTTGCATCCATGTTCCCACAAAAGAAATGATCTTGTTCTTTTTATGGCTGCATAGTATTCTATGGTGTATGTGTATCACATTTTCTTTATCCAATCTGTCATTGATGGGCATTTAGGTTTCTTCCATGTCTTTCCATTTTGAGTAGTACTGCAGTGAACATTCATGTGCGTGTATCTTTATGGTAGAATGATTTATATTCCTCTGGGTATATAGCCAGTATTGGCATTGCTGTGTCAAATGGTAGTTCCGCTTCTAGCTCTTTGAGGAATCCCCATACTGCTTTCCACAATGGTTGAATTAATTTACACTTCGACCATCAGTGTGTATAAGTGCTTCCTTTTCTCTACAACTTCTCCAGTATCTGTTATTTTTTAACTTTTTAATAATCCCTATTCTGACTGGTGTGAGATGGTATCTGCTTGTGGTTTTGATTTGCATTTTCCTGATGCTCAGTGATATTGAGTCTTTTTTCCTATGCGTGTTGACCACGTAGCATGTCTTTTGAAAATAGATTGTTCATATCCTTTGCCCATGTTTTAAGTGGGTTGTTGGTTTTTCTCTTATAAATTTGTTGATTATTAGACCTTTGTCGGATGCATAGTTTGCAAATATTTTCTCCCATTCTGTAGGTTATCTGTTTACTCTGTTGATAGTTCCTTTTATTGTGCAGAAGCTCTTAAGTTTAATTAGATCCACCTGTCAAATTTTGCTTTTCTTGCTATTGCTTTTGGGGTCTTTTTGTCATGAAATCCTTGCCCATTCTTGTGTCCAGGATGGTCTTGCCTAGGTTGTCTTCCAGGGTTTTTATCGATTTGGGGTTTTACTTTTAAGTATTTAATCCATCTTGAGCTGATTTTTGCATAACATATATAATATAAGGAAGGGGTCCAGTTTCAATCGTCTACATATATTATCTCAGCACCATTTATTGAATAGCCAGTGGAGACAGGTTAGACCAAACACTGTGATGCTGGATTAGATCCTGAGATATCTGCATCAGGCTTATTTTGACTTTAATTGTATATGTATATAGGTAGATAATAGAAACAGAACTGATTTGATATATATGTACATACATGGACTGGTATTACACACATATTTTCTATATTTTCTATGTCTGTCTGTCTGTTGAGAAGGTCTTGAACCAGTGACTCTCCAGGAGCAGCGAGCATACCAAGCACCAAGAACCAACCTTTCTTTCTTTCTCTCTTTCTTTCTCTCCCTCCCTCCCTCTCTCTCTCTCTTTTTTTTTTTTTTTGTTGAGACAGAGTCTGGCTCTATCACCCAGGCTGGAGTGCAGTGGCCGGATCTCAGCTCACTGCAAGCTCCGCCTCCCGGGTTCCCGCCATTCTCCTGCCTCAGCCTCCCGAGTAGCTGGGACTACAGGCGCCCGCCACCTCGCCCGGCTAGATTTTTGTATTTTTTTTAGTAGAGACGGGGTTTCACCATGTTAGCCAGGATGGTCTCGATCTCCTGACCTCGTGATCCGCCCGTCTCAGCCTCCCAAAGTGCTGGGATTACAGGCTTCAGCCACCGCGCCCGGCCACCTCCCTCTCTCTCTTTCTTTTTTCTTTCTTTCTCTTTCCCTTTCTCTTTCTTTCTTTTCTTCTTTTTCTTTCTTTCTTTCTTTCTTTCTTTCTTTCTTTCTTTCTTTCTTTCTTTTTCTTTCTCTCTCTCTTTCCTTCCTTCCTTCCTTCCCTCTCTCTCTTTCTTTTTTTCTTTCTTTCTTTCCTTCCTTCCTGCCCTTCCTTCCTTCCTTCCTTTCTTTCTCTTTCTTTCTTTCTTTCTTTCTTTCTTTCTTTCTTTCTTTCTTTCT
>NC_045447.1:66883573-66911576 GCF_002776525.5 Piliocolobus tephrosceles
TTTCTTTCTTTCTTTCTTTCTTTCTTTCTTTCTTTCTTTCTTTCTTTTTTTCTTTCTTTCCTTCCTTCCTTCCTTCCTTCCTTCCTTCCTTCCTTCCTTCCTTCCTTCCTTCCTTCCTTCCTTCTTCCCTTTCTTTCTTTCTTTCTTTCTCTCTTTCTCTTTCTTTCTTTCTTTTCGTTCGTTCTTTCTTCTCTCCTCCTCCTCCTCTTCCTTCACTCTCTCTCTCTCTTTCTTTTTTTTTCAGAGTCTTTCTCTGCTGCCCAGGCTGCGATCTTGGCTCACTGCAACCTCCGCCTCCCAGGTTCAAGCGATTCTCCTGCCTTAGCCTCCCGAGTAGCTGGGATTACAGGTGCTCACCACCACGCCTAGCTAATTTTTGTATTTTTAGTAGGGACGGGGTTTCACCATGTTGACCAGGTTAGTCTTGAACTCCTGACCTCAGGAGATCCACTCACATTTGATGTCCCAAAGTGTTGGGATTACAGGTGTGAGCCACCATGCCCAGTCAAATTTTCTTTCTAAATATCATTCTCCAATAAACATAATTAGGGATCTTGGAAAAATAGCTGATTCTATGGCTTGAACGGGGAAAATACAAGATGAGCCTGGAGCATATTGTAGTGACAGAAAGTAAGAAATAGACACACACAAAGAATGGGGGTATGTCAAAAGGACAGAGAAGTTAACCTAAAAATAGTTTTCAATGGCTGAAGTTGGAGCAATTTGAGCAAGAAAATACAATAATATTAGATTGTAATCAAAACAATAAAATAAATGTCAATGAATCCATATTGATATTAAGTGACTGAATAAATAAATGGAGCATAAGTAAATCTTCCTTAAAGAATTCCAGATGTTATGTGTAGATACTCCCTCCCTGGGAAGTGGTGCTTAATTTCCTCACCCTTGAGTGCGAATTGGATATAGTGATTTGTTTCCAAAATGTAGAATATGGAGAGGGAAAAATAGTAAATTTACAGTGAAGACTAGCAGACACCACCTTAACTATAGAATCAAGTTTAAAATAACTAGTAATAAGTCATATTGATATCATATATTTCTTGATATGATGCAATGAGGATGCTGTGGTATTTTCTCCCAAACCCATAACCCAAATATAATCAAGAGAAAATATCAGAGCAACTCATACTGTGAGACATTTTACAAAATATTTGCCTTGCACACTTCAAAGTATCCTTCAAAGTCATGAGAAACGAGGAAAGACTGAAAAACCATCTCAGATCAGAGTAGACTAAATAGACAGGATGACCAAATGCAATGTGGTATCTGGGCTGGATCCTAGAGAAGAAAAAGAACATTAATGGAAAAACTGGAAAGTCTGTAGTTTAGTTAATAGTATCAAACTAATGTTAATATCTTAGTTTTGACAAATATGTCATGGTTACTAAGATGTTGGCATTAGAAGAAGCTGAGCAAGGGGTATTCAGGAAATCTCTGTAATGTGGCAACTTTTCTGTAAATCTTAAATTACTCCAAAATAAAAATTTTATTAAAAATAACTACAGATAATAAAGTGGGCAATGTTAAGAGTCATTGTTGGTAAACACTTAGTGGACTAAATAAGACTTTCCTTTTAATATTCATAAATGAATGCATGAATTTAGTCATCTGAAATCAGAATTAAATTTCCAACCAAACATTATAAAATGATTTTTAATAGGAGCTAAGGTTGTAACTTTAATCAGTGAAAAAATGGTTTAAATTTTTGAACAAAAACAAAAAAACAGTTTTAGATGTATATATGGTAACAAAAAAGTTAGTGTTTTAGTTATCAAAATTTTGTTATACAATGATGAGGAAAAGATAAGATATTTTACAAAAATTGCCCATAGCCACCAAATAATTGCCTCTATAACACAATTTTTTGTTAATAATCTCAAAGATTAAATTATAATTTAAAAACCACAAGAAAAAAATTGATTAATTCTGTTTATGTTGATAATAGAGTTGTTTTTTAATTTCTCTAATGTATCAATCTTAATAATACTGACTCAGTGTAAGAGTTAGTGTATTTATTAATTTAGACAGATTTAACTTCAAAACTGATATGCTTTGCTTCCAAGTTAAATCAATTTGGTTAAGGATGACAAGTGCTGTCAATAAAGATGTGCATATTAAAGGAAAACAGTTTTTCACTACTTGATTCCCTTATTGGAAAACATTTAAGCATGTTTGGAACAACTTGAGTTTGTGAATCTTCTTTCTCAACTGTAAATTTTATGAATTATAAATGGAGATCAACTATATATAATGGAAATTTAGCATTTGAATTAAGATATCTTATAATAACATATACATCAAATTCTCAAGATTTTGTATTAAAATAATGTAAAAGAATCTCATTGACTATGCGTAAAAATGTTTTAAATACATTAGATTAATTAAAATATAGTATTAAAATTAATTTTACCTCCTTTTTAAAATGTGGCTACTACAAATTTATAATCAGGTTTGCCTGGCAGTATATTTCTATTAGATGATGCTGACATATACAACATATTTCATTCTTTTTTGAAAATAATGCTGCAATATTGATTTCTCTTATCCTCTAGTATCTCTCACTTTTAAAAATATTCCTTTAAGATAACTAATCGTGATTTGAAAAATTCCTCTGTTCAACATCAACCATCTGGATCCAGAGACAGAATTTATTTAGAACATTTGAGTCATTTTGTAACCCTTTTTATTATATTTTTTGCTTTAGTTGCCTCTACATATCTATTCTTAAGCATTTGGTCTGCTTTCCTCTTTTCCTCCCTTCCTTCCTCCTTTCTTCCCTTCCCTTCCCTTCCCTTCCCTCCCCTCCCCTCCCCTCCCCTCCCCTCCCCTCCCATGGCCTCCCCTCCCCGGCCTCCCCTCCCCTGGCCTCCCCTCTCCTTTCCTCCCTCCTCCTCCTCCTCCTCCTTCTTTTTCTTCTTCTTCTTCCTCTCTCTCTGTCAGTGCTGGGATTATAGGCATGAGGCACAGCACACAGCTTCAGTCAGCTTTTTTGCTTTTTAGTAAATAAGACACCATAAGAAAGGGAGTTAATTCAGAGTCCATAATTTGTTACATAACTTCATAAATTACAAGTTCTTTGTTTGTTTGTTTTTCTTTCTTGTTTTTAGCAGAACATTGCTAAAGGCCCTTCTTTTTGTTTGTTTAGTATTTTCTACAAGCCTTTCTCTTCAGTCTTCTTGGTGTGATTCTTATAAGCCTGTGCCATTCCTTGTTGGTCCTTTGTTAATTATGTTCCTTCCATCTTTTAAATATATTCTTATTTTAGTGTTATTTTATGGGTTTTTAAACATCTAGCTTGTACATGCAGTGTGTAGAATACTCGCATAACATGCAAAGAGACATCTGTACTAAAAGGAAATTCTTGTAGCAGGCAAAGAAACACTTGCCATTTAGTGACAGGGAGGATAATTACCTGACAGTCTCCACTGTTGGTGCCTCCGGGATCCACCTCAGCTTTTCAGTCAAGACCACTTTCTGGGAAGTCCCCAGCCGATGACTGAACCCGTATTCCCAACCAGTCCTAGGACCTGGCCATTTTTGGAGGACACCTCCCATCAGCAGTCTTCTGTTTGCAGCTCTGGTTGGGCCGGCTGAGAGTTTGTCGGAGGCCCCCTGCCCAATCCTGTACCTTTTGGTTTCTTTTCACAAGGGTCATGTCTGCATTGTGATCTGATGGTTTTTCTTGCTCAAATCTGCTTCCTTCTCCTATTGTCTTTCACAGGCACATCACCCCTTGTGTACCCAATAAGCCCCCTGCTATCCAAATATTGTTTTCATGTCTGCTTCCAAGTGACATAGTTCCTTATATGCTTTCCTTTTTCTTCCTTTCTGTGATTGCTTGGAAATATTAACTTCTCCCATCTTTTCCTGTGAAATTTTTAGATTCTCTGGCCATAGAATCCTGCATATTTCTACTCTGAACTTACTAAAATCTACATTGCTGAAGTCTATATTATCACAGACTCCAAAATGATGTATCTATGCTCTCATTTTCTTAAGTCTTTCTGTTCCTTCTTCAATAATAATCACAAGTTTAAATTTAACCTAAATCTAATAATTCTAGAGTTTTAGTCACCTTGGCAAACCCTGTTCTCTTCTTTTATTGATGCTATGATTTAGCTGAGGGCTACAGTAGTTAAGTGATTCATCTCAAATTGTAAGAACTATAAAATTAATCTCCTCCATAAGTCAATTGTCTCATGAGAATTTCTTTGCTTTCATGACATTTCTCATAAAATAGTTTCAGATTCGAGCCCTAGACTGCCAATTTACTAATCTTATTAAATTACTTCTAATGCATCTAAGATTACTTTACCCTTCTGAAGTTTGATGGATTAGTTCCCTAAATATCATGAGTGCCTTCTCCTTATGATAATATATTCTATATATTCCAGGGAAAGCTGTCAATGGCTAGATCAGCAAGGAAGAAGATGATCATGGAAATCTCATTGAAAGATAGATAGATAGATAGATAGATAGATAGATAGATAGATAGATAGATAGATGGTTTTATTTAATAAGCCTAGCCAGCAAGTTAATATGACAATGTTGCATCAAAAGACATTAAGTGAAAGTGTTAATTTAGAATAAAAAAATGAATTTAGATAATCTGTGGAATATCTGCTGAAACTATATTTTTTTCCTGTTTTATCCATAGCTGCTCCCTCTGTCCCTCTTAATCCAAATGGCTATTTCTCTGATTGTCCATTATCTGATCAACAATTAACCCCAGGAAACAGAATCTAGAATTTCCTAGGAAGGCATTATTAGCCTCCTTTCTCATGCAGACATTGTGGTGCATCTTGGGAAGGGAAACTCAAATTAGCTACCAAAAGGTAAGATAGAACCAGTGGGTGCCTACTCAGACTTGGATAGGAGGCAAGAAAGGTGGCAGTTTACAACAATTAGACTTACAGTCTTGAAAGGATTAAATACATACACACCCAGTTAATTTGCCTTCAGGAGGCCTGCAAGTGATTTTCTTCCCCTAAGTAATTCTGTCAAATGTATCCATGTTTTCATTAACTGCTGAAATAATTTTTTCTATTCATTGTAGGGTTGGTTATACTGTACTTTTTTGTGTTAATAAGTATTTATCCTCTTACCTTATACTATTACAATCATTAACTGCAGTGTGAAAATATACTAGTTATTACTGTCTAACTTTTGTTAGCACAATAAGGCAGTGGAGGTGAAAAAAATTACATAAAAAGCATGCAGCCAGAGTTTCCTGCCAAGGAGCAGGGCACTGAATTCATGACATTTAGTTTCTGTGCCCAAGAGCTACCGCCTGTGGTTCTACTGAAAGAGAATACTGATCAGCCCAAGGAATATTAGATTCTTGAGAATTGCACATCATGGAATTGAAGAAAATGAGAAATTGGAGCAAGAATATCTGTGAATTACTTTTTCTTCCTTTCCTTTTCTCCTTTTTTAATGAAAGAAATTTTACTGTGGGTCAGGAAGCTGTCACATGTAAAATAGTCAGAGGTAAGAAAGGTAGCTTCTGGTGAGCAGCATCCATTTGGACGGTTCGTTACCACAAAGAAAAAAAGTACAACATAAGAGCTAACCATAAGGAAAAGTGAAAGAAAATATTGGTAAGTGATAAAAAGAATTATTAAGGAGGAACAAATGCATGTATACATGGCTCTGTTACTTAAAAAAAAACATATATCTGTCAAAGCACTTCAGGGATGTTGTGGATAAGCAGTATCTTGAACATGACTTTTTTTGTACATAATATTTTAAATGAAACAAAAATCTGGGAAAAATGTAGCAAGTGCAGCTTTTTAACTATGCAGTATGTTAATGTGTCAGATGGATTGTACAGTTCAACAGCTTGAGGGAATGGTAGTATTTTAATAATATTACATGTTAACCTGGACTTTATAAGTAATCTCTGTTTACCTGCAAGATGTTATTAGCTTACATACATGAAATGTAACTTCTATAGATACTTTTCCCCACTTGTTTTAAAAAATTTTTATTGGCAAAGTAGCATTAAAATAGCATTAAGCAGAGAAATTAGATTAGGTTTTGTGGAGGGGGAGGATGTTGCTTATTGATGACAAAAACAGGTGATAGTGGATTTGTCATGGTTGAATATAGGTTCTAGTAATTCCTTATCATTTGATATTTTTAAATCATGAGAGTTGAAAAGCCAATGTTGTCTCAAATCTCTTAATATTTGCAAGTGAAATGCAGCAATAATGCAGTATCTTGGACGTATATGCACAGTTCTGATCCTTTCTCTTTGATTGTTCTAGAAGCCATTTCACACACATTATGAAAGAAAGGCCAGTGGCACTGATGAAGAATCTGAAATACAGAAAGATTGTCTGTGATTTGCTGTAAGCTATACTTATTTAGGTTTCTCGTGAAGGGTGTATTCCAAAATCTACATGTTTTTACTCTACTTTAGTGTTTTTCCTTTTCTCCCCAATTAATTTCTGTCTATACATAAACCATCTACATTGATCGGCTTGAAAATACCTTAATCCAATGTTCCTGGGGAGATGACTATGTTGGCTGCTACACCATATCTCTCAACAGCATTTTCTCTAAAACTGATGTAGGTCTTGTCCACTACCATGAATTATGCATAACTGGCAGGCTATTTGTGGGCACAGAAAAAATGTGACACTTTAGATTAAAATTAAATATCGAGTAGGCTTTCTCCTAGTGACATGAATTAAACAAAGATGCTTCTTTTTCACCAATGGAGTATGAAGGCCTCCAGTTGTGAGTGTTTGCCCAAGGGAATTTTATTGTTACAACATGGTGCAGAACGTTGACTACATAATGCACGGCTCAGCACTCTGCTGCTAGTTGGTTTCACAAGGAAGTCCCAGCAGTTTTCAGAAATGACTCGGTAATTAGGATCTTTGGGGAGACTTTCCTGCCTTTTTCACATATCCCTACTGCCTGTGGCTGGATGGTGCCTAGACTTAAACCACAAGCTGTCATTAGGGGCAGACCTGAAACAAATCACAGTAATGATGGCAACCACAAATCTCCGACTAAAATTCCCCAGACGAAGCCTTTTCCTTTTCCTTATCCAGGAAACTTCAGTAAGCAGGCACACTACAGAAGAAGAGCTTATTGAGTGAACATGTTGGAAAAGCTAAAAGCCACTTTGATAGGCCAGATGAGGGAAGAAAAGAAATTCGATAGCCACTGAACAAACTAACAAATCTGCTCAGAAAAATCTTAACTCCAAATTTAATTTTCATTTGTTGGTTTATTTCCTTATTAGTTTCTTTTTTCTTCTTTTTAGTAATACACTGGAAGATAATTACAATATAGTCTGTACTTTTAAAGCAAAATAAAGGAAGCACTAAGAGAGAGGTTATTTTAGGATATGTCTATTGTGAACTTAACTCCCCTAAACTGACCCAGTCTTTTCAAGACGCTGGATTAGAATATTTTACCTCCTTCTCATGATACTGTAGCTGACATTAAGCCTGAGACTTGGCTAGGGATAAAATAAGTCCATTCTGTTGTAGGGTGTGTAACTGAGTGTGTACTTCTCAGCTACCCAGAGGTTCCCTTTCATATGTACACGTGTGTGTGTATACGTGTGTGTATATGTGTGTGTATATGTGTGTGTATATATTTGTGTGTATACGTGTGGGTATGTCTGTGTATATATGTATATACAGATACACACATATATAGGACCACTGTCTGATGATGTTTCAGTGCCCCCTGAGGGCTTCTAAGAGTAATAAATGCAAACAAGAATTCGGCTTCATATGAAATAATTCACTATACAGGAGCAAAGCTGGATGTGTGACTCAAAGGATCTCTGAAGTCAAGATTAACTGCCAGTCATCAGGAAACCCAAAGTCATTTAAAGTAAGAGGTGCCACAAGCCAGAAGATAGAAGCCATAAACACATACAATATTAATAAAGCAATTACAGTAAGTGGTAGAACATTCTGCCTTGCAAATCTCTTGCCACTTCAAGAAACATCTGTCTCCGCCAGCAGAAATTACTGTTAAAAAAGCCAAACCAAACCACACAAGCTGTGCTTTGTGTTTTAGTTTTGCATTCAGTATCTTGATCAGTTAGTCTGCTGCCAAAGCTTCAATACCAATTTCATAGCCTATTCCCTGGGTTGGTTTTTCAACCAATGTAGCCAATTGTGCTTATAGTAGGCAGAGGAGCAATTAGCTAATCCACTGCGTTGTGCAAACGGTCTGAATCCAATCACACATAATATCTCCAGAGGGTGAGTAAGAAATTCAAGTGACCAGATGAATCCTTGTTTAATAGAAACTAGCTTGAGCCTTAGCCAACCCAGTTCTTGAAAGTTGTTGGTTCCTTATTTTTACAAAAGTAAAATTTTATGTTTATTTACACTGCACAGGTAAGTTACTTTGTTACTGATCAATAAAATCCAGACCTGGCTGGGAGAGGGGGGAATCCTGGAGACCGATGAACACCCACTGTGAAATATTTTATCCTGGAATAGCACCTGGTTTCTTAAAGAATAATTGAGAAGAAAGGAACCATATCCATAAGTAATTATTGAGCTCAAATGGGCTCTTCCATTAAAAAAGAAACAACAACAAAACCATGTGATTCAAGAAAAGAGGGAATAAAGATTTGTTTGAATCCAGAAGAAAAGTAGAAGAAGGTAATGAGGCTGGGTGCAGTGGGTCAGGCCTGTAATTTCAGCACTTTGGGAGGCCTAGGTGGGAGGATCGCTTGAGGCCAGGAGTTGGAGATCAGCCTGGGCAACATAGCAAGACTCTGTCTCTACAAAAAATGTGAAAAATTAGCTGGGCATGGTTGTGGGTGCTTGTAGTCCCAGCTACTTGGAAGGTTGAGAAAGGAGGATCGCTTGAGCCCAAGAGTTCAAGGCTGCAGTGAACTATGATCACACCACTGCATTTCAGGCTGGGCAGCAGATTGAGCCCCTGTGCCTGTGTCTATCAAAAAAGAAAAAAAGAAGAAGAAGGTAATTGTGGTTTCTTAAATAGAAGTTTACAACAGAAGATACAATTTCAAAGATCTACTCACTTGGAACTGTGAATAATTGGGTTAAAGAACTAACCACTCAAATATTTGTTAGAAATCCTCAGGGGTCTACTTAGATTTCTTTTTCAAACTTACCACAAAATTCTGATTTAATTAATCACCAAGTGTCACTTCTTGATCTACATCTCCTAAAATAGGCTGCCTCTTTTTATCCATCTTCCCACTAACTTGTTCAGGTCATCTTCATTTTTACCAATACTATATACAATGGTCTGCTGAATGAACTTCCTACCTCTGGGGTCTTTCTCCTTCGATCTTTTCCCCAGATTGGTACCAGAAAGATCTTTCTAAAGTTCAGACCTAATGTGTTATTTCCCATTGAAGTCCCCTCAATGGCCCCTTATCAGCTACTGAACAAAGCTCAAGCTCTTCAGTTGGCCTGCAAAGCCCATTGTCTAAGTTTACACCTTCCCGTGTCATGATTCCCCACATAAGGATCCTTTACTTCTAGACCTCACAGTTTCCAAAATACGCTGCTCTTTGGGGTCTGGCAAAGCATTCTTCTTTGGCAGCCATTCCTTTGCCCTTCACTTTTGTCCACCAGGCCAATCACTTCTTATCCTCTTCTGTCCAGCCTATTAGGTAACCTAGGGCAAACATGTTGGTCACATCTCTGTGTGTGCACCTGCTTTAGAGCACCATTCTCAGTATATAAAAAGCACAGCATAACGAAGTGGAAAGAATGAAGCTTTGGAACCAAACTTTGATGTAAATCTTAGCTTATAACCTTCTTTCTATGGCAAGTTATCATACTGTTTCCCATTTGTTAAATAGGAATGTGAATGCCCAAGTTTTGTGAGATTAGCAATAACATATATGAAACCCTCCACGCTGAACTTGACTCATAGTCATTGCTCAACATGATAGCCATAGTATAGGATATTATAACTGCTTCTTTAACCTATTGATTACACTTAGGCTATGACCTGCTTGAAAATAGATGCTATCTCTTTTCATTTTTTGTTTGTTGTTCATCTTTCTGGCGTAGTACCTGTCAAAGCACCTGACATACAGAAAGTGTACAATAAAAAAATGCTCAAAGGATTAGGAAATGAATAAAGGATACATGAGTGATGAAATCTCTAAATTTTAGAACATTTGGGAATTTGTGCTATAGTGGGACTAGAAATAGTGACATCGAGACTGGCTACGAATCTCAAGCACATTTAAAACATCATCGTGTTTTCTGGTTCTGTAGCTTTCTTGTGCTGACAAATGAGCATATCTGGTAGCTGCGTGTTTTCTGAAAGGAAACGCTACTAACAACCTGAAATTAAAGCTTCCTGTGTAGCACGGTCCAGCATTATCTTCCCTTTTTTCTCTAGTGTGAAAATTGCATCTCTGATACCTAAATAGTTTTACATGTTCCCATTTGGGTGGAGCATAGAGTGTGAATCAGGAAGGGGAAAGAGATGGAGATGAGGGGTCAAGTAGAGGTGAGACCAAAGAGCACCTTGAACTCCACATTTATAACTTGGACATGACCCCATAGGGGACTTATTAGTGGGTTTAACCAGGGAGATGAGAGAACTAGAGGTCTGCTATAGATACTTTGTATACAGCTTACTAGCATAGGGTGATTCTGAAGAAAGAAAATCTAAAGAAGGACATGAGTTAGGAGGCAGCTGAATAATAACCATGGTGACAAGGACATGAACTAAGGCAGTAGCCAGGGCCAGCTGCAGGGTGTGTGAACTGTGCAGTGACACAGGGCCCTACCTTTAGAGGGCTCTGGTGTTTGGTTTAATGCTCTCTTGTCATTGTCTTGAAATTCTTAATAATTTTTAAAAAAGAGGCCCATATTTTCATTTTGCAGTTGGCTCTGCAAATTATGTAACTGGTTCTGGCAGAGATAGTAGGAGAAAAGTCATGACAGATTACAAAGATGTGCGTCCTGCTCCTCTTTGCTTTCCCATGTATGTGACTTCCTTGGTGCCCAGGGGCAACTCCCTGCCTGATCTGGGTGGTGTAGGGTGTTAAGGTGAAAGGAGTGGAGATTTAAGAATTTTATTAATTTAAAAGTAGAAAATTAATCTTTAGTCTTTGTACTTCAATAAAGAAGTTTTGACATCTTATCCAGGCAGTAGAAAGTCAGAATTTATTGAGAGAGAAAAGGATAATTTGCAGTTTTTTTTTTTCAATGGTTAAAATATAAATTTTATTCTATACCTAAAGTAGGGGCAATATCACACAAAGGAAATGAGTAGCCCCAAACCAGTTTCTTCTAGTCGGAGGGATTTTGTGGCAGCCAAACATCAGAGGGGGCCTGAATGGGAGAGTGGCCTCCTGGCTCTGAGTTTTCCATCCTGGGCGAAAGCTCATAGGCAGCAGAATGACACAGGAGCAAAAACGACCATGAGAGCCTGCATTATCAGCATCTCAGCAGCTGCCGGTGTTTCCAGAAGATGGGTGCCTGCTTATTCCCCATGGCCCACCCCACCCAATCTCCTAAACTGATGTAGTCATTGTGACTTTGGAGCACAAGAAAGGAAGTCCCAGTACCATTCGAGGTTGAATTTCCGGACAGCCTGCTGTCAAATGTGTGCTTGGAGTCAAATTTAAGTTAATTAAAGAAAATAAAGAGTAGTAATTATTGACACCTAAATATGAGATTGCAGAATTATACCTGCTGCATATACATAACACCTGTTTAGCACTAAAGAAATAGAAAATATTAAGATACAGTCTTATTTCCAAGAAAGTTATTTCCTCATGGGAGTAGTTTAAAGTGTTATCAAATTGCAGCATTAGATTCATTCTTTATGTATAAATTTAACAGACCTTTACTTTATTAGGAATTATACAATTACAATATATGCAAACAGTTACATACTGTTAAAACTGGTACTTTTTGCATTTCTTAACTGCCATCATACAGGGTTTAGTACTATAGTGCTTTATTACACCTTTCTAGCAAGGTCTTTATTATAACGTTTCCTATAACCGTTTTGTACTTAAGAATATTTGTTATCATGGAATCATAAAACAAACTAATAACTATAAGCATAAATGTTTATTTCCATCACCCTTATTAGTATGCTTATATTAGGAAGTGCCAGGATCCTGGAATTGCCAGTGGTGTGTAATATGCAAGAACATCATCTCTTGCTGCAGAACGTATGGACCAATCCCTTTTTTGAATTAACTATATGTGCTTTTTCAAAACTCTGTATACAGAATTACAATAGCGATGGCCCTCTGTCCTGATGTTTCCAGCTACCCACTTGCTTTGAATGGTGCATTTCTTACAGACAATTAGAAGAGTGGTCTGAGTGGGCTGTTTTTTGATAACTGGTCTATGACTCTTGGATTTGCATGAGAACCTTTTAGCAGTTATTTTCTTTTGCTTATCTGTAACTGCCCCATTGGCCTACAAGCATTTAGATTCGTTTTTAAATTTTTACCTTATTTACCTGATTATTGGAACAGAGTATGTCTACTTTAAACAATATGAATTGCAAAACTCTGTAATGAAGAGAAAAAACTTCATTACAGATTTTTTGGTCTGATTTAGTTTAGCTATTTTCCCTGCAGTCATAAATACTTTCAGTAAGGGTATAGTCCATGCCAGGAATTCCTTTACAAGCTTCATATTTATGTAGATTTTATATTCTTGTGAATTTTGTAATTTTCCACATTTTCTTACGAGGAAATGTTCAGAGTGATTAAATACCTTTCCTAAAGACACACAGGTAATAAAGGGCAGAGGTAGGATTTGAACCTGGCTCTATTGAATTCTGCATTCTTAATCAGGATATAATAGTGCTTTAGTGTAAGTTTAAGTCGTACATATGTTTTATTATGCTGTCTGGGCTTTTTGTTTAATATTACAACATAAATAATTCTACCTATCATGAAACATTTTGATAAATATCCTTATTAACTGTGAATCATTTGTTTCGTGGGTTTTTGTAAGTGATTTAATTTCTTTATTAAGTCTTTACCCCATTCCCGAAATAGGTCTAGTGTTGCAAGCTTTGAGGTATTAGTTTCGTATAGTAATCTCAAGTTACATATTTCTCTGATTTACTGGAACACCACTAGTTACTATGTTAAACTTTAGCATAGACTTTTCCATGCATGCTAATTTCAGAAACAGGAAAAACACATTTTATGAAGAAATAAATATAGGAATCACAAATGTTTTAGTCAGTGAGGAATATGCAAGCCGTATTTTTGTGTTCCTTGGTAATTCCAGCACATCGCACCTACAACAGATAGGCTAATTCTCAAACTATGTGGTTACAGCTGCAGGTCTCTTAGAATCATTCGGATACTGTGTCCGGAATTGGTGGGTTCTTGGTCTCGCTGACTTCAAGAACGAAGCGGCTGACCCTCGCGGTGAGTGCTACAGTACTTTAGTGTGTGTCCAGAGTTCGTTCCTTCTTTCCGGTGGCTTCGTGGTCTCGCTGGCTTCAGGAGTGAAGCCGCAGACCTTTACCGTGTTACAGCTCATAAAAACTACACTGACCCAAAAAAAACAGCAGCAGCAAGATTTGTTGCACAGAAAAATAACAAACCTTTCACATAAAGCAAAACAAAGACAGCAGGTTGTTGCTGCTGCCTGGAGCAGGCTGCTTTTATTCCCTTATCTGACCCCCCCCCCCCCCCCCATCCTGCTGACTGGTCCATTTTACAGAGAGCTGATTGGTCTATTTTACAGAGAACTGATTGGTCCGTTTTGACAGAGTGCTGATTGGTGCGTTTACAATCCTTGAGCTAGACACAGAGTGCTAGACAGAAAAGTTCTCCGAGTCCCCGCTAGGTTAGCTAGATACAGAGTACTAATTGGTGTATTTACAAACCCTGAACTAGACACGGAGTGCTGATTGGTGCCTTTAGGATCCCTTAGCTAGACATAAAAGTTCCCCAAGTCCCCACCAGACTCAGGAGCCCAGCTCGCCTCACCGAGTGGATCCCTTGCCGGGGCTGCAGGCGGAGCTGCCCGCCAGTCCCAAGCCGCTCCTGCACTCCTCAGCCCTTGGGCGGTCAATAGGACGGGGCATCACGGAGCAGAGGGCGGCGCCCGTTGGGGAGGCTTGGGCCGCGCGGAAGCCCACGGCGGAGGCGGGTGGTGGAGTATGGCAGGCTGCAGGTCGTGAGCCCTACCACCCGGGGAGGCAGCTGAGGCCCGGTAAGAATTCCAGCGCAGTGCCGGCCGGGTGCTAAAGCTTTGACTGCCCTGGGCCGGCAGCTCTGTGTGCGGGGCCCGCCAAGCCCGCGCCTGCGCCTGCGCCCGCCGGAACTCGCGCTGGCCCGCGAGCGCTGCCCGCAGCGGGGTTCCAGCCCGCGCCTCTCCTTCCATACCTCCCTGCGAGCAGAGGGAGGAGGCTCCGGCCTCGGCCAGTCTAGAGAGGGGCTCCCACAGTGCTGTGGCGGGCTACAGGGCTCCTCAAGCACGGCCAGGGTGGGCACGGAGGCCGAGGGGGCGCAGAGAGCGAGGGCTGCTAGCACGTTGCCACCTCTCAATACTATAGCCAATCATTCCTTGATTTTAAAGCTCTCATCTCTTTGGGTTTGAAAAGCTGAAAGACTGTGTGCTACCGTCCAGGTATTTCAGTCGCTTACAACTGGGGAGAAGTTGGGGTTCAGTGGATGGAATATCGGGGAGACAGGGCAGTTGAATCCCTTCAACATACTTCACTGCCATGGAGCAAGATACGTGAAAGAAGTGTAGGGATATAACAATAATTAAGACTTTGTTTTCACGTTTTAACTTTTGTCATAGTTTTCAATTCTTCGTGTATTTCATAGTGAAATATCTCATGTGGAAAGAAACAAGACTGAGAATATATCTAAGATTGAAAACATGAAAAGTAGAATGTGACAGGTGTGTGGTTTTTCAAACATTTTGTACATATGTATTGTGAATATATCATTAAAGTGGATAGAGTAAGAGAGAGGTAAAGAAAAATGAATTCGTTTTTAATTTTTAATAATTTAAGCATAATGAAAATAACTAGGAAGTATTGTTCCATCAAACGTAGTCTATGGAGAAGTATTTAATACCTAACAGTTAAATGAAATGTAAATCAGTATTTTTAAGAAAGGCTCCCGAAACATTTTTGAAGGTATGGGTTGCTTATCATAGGTATGTGCATTTTTTAATGTCAGAAAAAAATCTTTCCACAGACTTAAATTATCGAGAAGAGGTTTCTTTTTTCAAGGCAGAGTTGCTTAAAATGGATTGGATGATTTCCACGACTTTCAAAATAAGTTCTGATCTGGCTTGAGACATTTATACATATTTTTCAAAAACAAGACACTTTTGGGAAAATTAAATAAGATCAGAAGATGAGGCTTTCTGAGCAAGAAATGGGTTTTACAAATTAACTATTAAAAAGGCTACTTACTATGAATTCATCCCAATGAAATCCAAAAAGGTATTTTTTCTTTTTTGGTGGAAACGGAAAAGTTAATTGTGAAATTTACATATGAATGAAAAGCACCGATAATAGACAGTACTACCCTACAAAAGAATAATGTTGGAGGACTCATGCTATCTGACTTTAATACTCTAAAATGATAGTAATCAAAACAATATAGCATGAGTAGGCAAGTAGAGGGTTGGAACAAAATATATGCCATCACTTAATTTTCAACACAAGGTAAACAGTCAACAATTTTTCAGTCAGTGCAGTTTAATGGAGAAAGAAGTTTTTCTTTCGACAAATAGAGCCATAGCAACTACACAAATGTGGAGAAAAAAAAATGAACTTTAATTCTTACAGCATATGCAAAACTCAATTTAGGATAGATCATAGGCTTAAATCTAAAAGCTAGAACTATAGAGCTTCTGAAGGAAAATACAATATTTTTGCAGCTTTAAGTTTGGGTAGATTGCTCAGAGGGGACACAAAAAGCACTAAATTAATAAAGGAAAGAGTTAAAAATTTGACTGTACCTGAATTAAACTTGCATTGATCGAAAGACTGTAGAAAATGAAAAGTGGGCTGGGCGCGGTGGCTCACACTTGTAATTGCAGCACTTTGGAAGGCCCAGGGGTTTGGATCACTTGAGGTCAGGAGTTAGAGACTTGCTTGGCCAACATGGTGAAACCCCATCTCTACTAAAAATACGAAAAATTAACCGGGTGTACTGGTGGAAATCTGTAACCCCAGCTACTTGGCAGGCTGAGGTAGGAGAATCACTTGAACCTGGGAGGTGGAGGTTGTAGTGAGCTGAGATTGTGCCACTGCACTCCAGCTTGGGCAACACAGTGAGACTCTATCTCAAAAAAGAAAAGAAAAAAGAGAAAATGAAAAGTGAAGTCACAGATTGAGAGAGAAAGTATTTGAAATATATCTGACAAATGATTTATCTCTCCTAAAAATGATATAAATAACTCCTGAAAATAAATTTAAAAGAAGAAAAATAGCCCAATTTTTAAATGGGCAAAAGACAGATACTTTTTTCTAAAGGAAGATCCCTAAATGGCCAAGTTCATGAAAAGAAGCTCAACATCAGTTGTTATCAGGGAATTGAAATTTGAAGCCCAAATGAGGTACCCCTACACACACACTACAAAGGCTAAAATTTTAGGATAGACAATGACAGTACCCAGTGCTGCTGAGGATGTGAAGAAACTGGAACTCTCATACATATGGTGGAAACAGTAAAACTGTTCAACCACTGTATGGGGTTGAATAGTGTCCCCCAACTTCATGTCTAACTGGAACCTCAGAATGTGACCTTATTTGAAAATGGAATATTTGCAGGTGTAATCTAGTTATAATGAGGTCATGCTGGTTTAGCATGGGTCCTAACTCAAATGATTGGTGTCCTTATTAGAGGATGGAAATTGATACACAGAGACACAGAGGAGACATATAGGGAAGAGACCAAGTGAAGACAGATGAGCTTGAGGCAGAGATTGCAATTATGCTGCCACAAACCAAGGAATGCCAAGGGTTGCTGGCAACCACCACAAGTTGGAAGGGGCAAGGAAGGATTCTTTCCTAGAGTTGTCAGAGGGAGGGTGGCTCTGAGAACACCTTGATACTGGACTCCTGGACTCCTGAACTGAGAGAATAAATTTCTCTTGTTCTGATACACCCAGTTTTTGATATTTTGTTATGGAATTCCTAGGAAAGGAATACCACCACTTTGAAAAATGTTGGCAGTGTCTTGTAATATTAAGCACCTACAACTTCCCTATGACCCAGCAATTCCACTTTTCGATATTCACCTAAATAAATGAAAGCATATATCCAATAAATACGTATATAAGAATGTCTATGGCAGCTTTAGTGACAATAATCAAAACTGGAAACATTTTAAGTGTCTATGAAGAAAATTAATAAAAAAGTATGTTCATATAGTTGAACACTATTCAGCAATAAAAGAATAAGCTGCAAATGCACTCTGCAGTGTGGATGAACATGAAAAATATATTGGGCAAAAGAAGCCAGACACAAAAAAACGCATATATACTGTTTGAGTCCATTTACATGAAGGTCAAAGTCAGGTAGAAGTGTTCTCAGATAATAGAAACCAGTGAGGGCAGGGACTGGCCTGAGAGGTCATAAGGAAACATTCTTATGCATTGGAAAAGTTATGTGTCTTGATTGTGGCAGTGTTTTACATTAGTGTATACACATTTGTCAAAACTCACTGGATTATTTCCTTAAATGAATACATTTTATTAAATGTAAATTATATCTCGATAAAATTGTTTATAAGAAAACATAAACCTTGGAGCATGTCGTCATATATAATGCTTGCCTCAATCAAAAAGAAAAGAAAAACCCACTTTAAAGATTCAATTAAAACTTTTATCCCCATTCCCTTTCTTTTTTCTTTATTTTTTTAGATAGGGTCTCTCTGTCACCCACCCAGGCTGGAGTGCAGTAGCGTGGTCATGTCTCTCTGCAACCTCGACCTCCTGGGCTCAAGTGATCCTCCCTTCTCAGCCTCTGGAGGAACAGCTGGGACTACAGGTACACCCCACCATGCCGGGCTACTCTTTCCATTTTTTGAAACTGCATTAGTTATCTACTTTCTAAACTCATTTTTAATTCTTAACAGGTAAGTGATTATAATGTAACTTATTTTTGTTCTCCAACTTTTCCAATCTGCGCTGAACGTAGTAATCGCCTGTAATTGTCTACTTCTTTTGTATATGTTGGCAAAGGCTTAGATTTCAATTTCCCTAGCTGAGGGGATTCTAATGACTTAGGACACCATTTGCTCTTTTGACTATTTTGCTTAGGAAGGATAGGTCACTTGCAGGAGCCAATGAAGGGCAAAATAATAACTATCCTTAACTACAGATACACAATTTAAACAGCTTTCAAAATGTTCTTTTTGAGAAAAAACAAAAACAAAAAAAAAAACAAAAAAAAAACGGGAGGCGTACACAGAATTTGGCCTGTCACAGAACAAAGAAAATACCAGCTTCAGGTGGGGAGTACCCCAGTTCCGTTCTGACAGCTTCTTGGCAACTGTTAATATGTATCAAGCTTGACTGGATGGGAAGGAGAGAGGACCGGAGGGGAAACAGCAGAAGAATGGGGGCCGAAGAGGGGAGAGAGGGACGTGGAGGAGCCCAGGGATCCACACTGCTCAGCTGCTTCTGGGTTTACGGTGCAGCGCGAGCGCCATCATGTGGTCATCTCTGTGACTTAGTGTAAGAAAGGCTTTTTTCCCCACCACTCCATTTAAAGAATGCAAAAATAAACCAAAATCGTTCATGGGGCATGAGAAACCTTGAGAAGGATATTACCCTACAGTTGTTTTTTCATCGAAAAGTTGAAGAGATTTCTGACATCTCAATTAGTAACGCATCTGGAATGTTTGCTCTCCAGGTACCTATTATTCGTTCCTTCACTCATCAAATATTTATTGAACGCTATCTGCCAGACATTATATAAGCAGGAGAAAGGCAGGCGTGGTGGTCTAGTGGGGCAGACAGACATGTGAACAAATGGTTACCGCAGTCTGATAAATATTCTAATGCAGGAATGAAAGGAACATCTGGGAGCTAAATGAGAGCATTTAATATTTGACAAAGATGCTCGGTGCTATAAGCTAATTGTTGCATTGAAAACCTGTGTTGATCCTATTACTTGTGTCACTTGTCCATAACCTCTTTAAAATCTGGCTAAAATTAGTAATTGGTTGATTGATTCAAATTATTTATTGAGAGCCAATTATGTGCCAGGTACTACTGCTGTATCACTATTACTTGTATCACTTTTGTCAATAACCTATTTAAAAATCTGGCCAAAATTATTGATTCATTGATTCAGATTATTGATTGAGAGCCAATTATGTGGTAGGTACTACTGTTGGTGCCAGGGGATACAGATGAAGATAGGAAAGACAGAAAACATTTCTTCTTTTGTTAAGCTTAACTTCCATGTGTGGAAAGTGAACCATCAAGAAAAAATGTTTTATGTCCACTTGTGATACAAAAGCCATTTTCTTGTTTATTGCCTGTTTATCTATGTCATTATTTCCTGCTTTCCATCTATAGTCTTCATTCCTCAGTTTTTCAAATGTAAGCAGTTGTTTCAAACTATTTCAGGTTACACTGAGAGTTTAAACAAGCATAGCTTTCTTAATGGCTTTGGAAAATTTACTTAATATTGTATTGCTCAGAGCGGCACCAGGGTTTTAGTTAGTAGTTAAGCTGTGAAGTGGGAATTTGGGAGGAGATTTCTAATCCTGGTCCTGTTACTGTTTCATGTGTCTGGTTTACCTCCCAATATCAGCTTTTCCTGGCCACTTCAGGGTCATGCATATAATAAATATTAGGGCCGGGCATGGTGGCTCATGCCTATAATCCCAGCACTTTGGGTGGCCAAGGTGGGGCGGATCACGAGGTCAGGAGTTTGAGACCAGCCTGACCAGCCTCATGAAACCCTGTCTCTAGTAAAAATACAAAAAAATCAGCCAGGCATGGTGGCATGTGCCTGTGGTCCCAGCTGCTCAGGAGGCTGAGGCAGGAGAATTGCTTGAACCCAGCAGGCAGGGGTTGCAGTGAGCCGAGATCATGCCACTGCACTGCAGCCTGGGCGACAGAGTGAGACTCCATCTCAAAAATAAATAAATAAATAAGAACAATCTCGGATAATTTTAGACTCAAAACAGCAGAGATTAGGAAGCTGGCAGAACACTTGTGTTCATACCCAGCCCCTAGGCCTCAGCGGTTGCAGTATTCAGGGAGAGCAGCAGCCTCCCTCCCTGAAGTCCCACGTGGAGATGGCTCTGCTCCAACAGTGAGGTGCCAGAATGGGGAAAAGGAACTCCTCTAATGACATAAAATAAGTGAAAATTTATATGATCAGATGAGCTCACTAACAAGCTGGAAAAAAAAATGTGATCTTTATGAGCAGAGCGTATTTGTTAACAATGACTGGGGAAATAAACCTGCTTTATGGCTGTGTTCTCAAGTAGTTGAGACTCTTCACTAAAGTATCCTTGTCTCATCTTGTGTTAGGTTGTTCACTTCCATTGCTCACACGCGCTCAGCCCACACAGTTGGTGTTTATAATGGAGTCATATACCACTGCTAAAAAATTCAGAAAGTTCTCCTTCAATTCTGCTTGTGCCAAATCACTGTGGCCTAGAAGTCAAGGAGGAGGGGGGCCTAGGAAGCCCGGAGTTTTCCATTACTTTCCCTACGAAAGCAAACCACAACCCAACGCCCATGCCAGTAAGCATATCGGCTTCCGATTCAGCGTCTTCGGAAGATTCTTTTCACTTCAGCTGACATTTGCAGGGAGAATTATATTAAACTGAAGCTAATAAGACCATGTGTTACTTCATATAAAATATAATTGTAAATACAATCCTTGGCAACTAATTCTTTTACCTCCAGGTGTCTCGACTGTTAAGCACCAAACTATCTTTGTTTTCTTTATGAATTTAAAGGAAAATGTCTTTATAGTCACAGTACCATTTTGAGAGAAAAGAAAAAATATCTTTCTTTAAAACAAACAAACGAACAAAGCTTGTGGTCAATAATTGAAATTATTCTCTGCCTAAATTGCTCTGTTTACATGACCTAAAAAAATTAGAACTTTCATAAACATGATGACAAAATTAAAATGTTATTTTCTGCCAGGCGCAGTGGCCTGTAATCCCAGTGGCCTGTAATCGCAGTGGCCTGTAATCCCAGCACTTTGGGAGCCTGAGGTGGGAGGATTGCCTGAGGTCAGGGGTTCAAGACCAGCCTAGCCAACACAGTAAAACCCTGACTCTAATAAAAAACAAAAATTAGCTAGGTGTGGTGGTGGGAACCTGTAATCCCAGCTACTGATGCAGGAGAATCGCTTGAACTCAGGAGGCAGAGGTTGCAGTGAGCTGAGATTGTACCACTGAACTGCAGCCTGGGCAACAGAGTAAGACCCTGTCTGAATAAAATAAAATGTTAATTTATTCTATGTACCTCTGACTCAGACCTTTAAAGACATAAATCTAACCTATTTGTAGATAGAATAGAATGGTTAACATTTCATCAGAATTTTAAACAGATGTTATTGGTCATTATTAAGACAAGTTCTATAAAACATACTAAATCCTCTTTTAAAATGCATATGTAAATATTCTTCAGATATGAAAAATCATGAAAAAGTGTGTCTTATAATTTTATTTTTCAAGTTTTTGGACGTAAGATATATGAACTGAGCATTTTTCCATTTGCAAAGAGAAACGACTTAGTTTTTATCTGAGCATGTCTCTTTAGGGTAGTAACTGTTTCCAGAAAACCGTCACCCGTAGAAGCAGCGAAGCATCCTCCCTAAACAGCAGAACAGGATGTACTATGAAATAATCCCTTCCTTTGTGAGAGCCCACTTTGAGAGACAGGCTGGATTAACAGGCATGAATTTTTAAAGTAGCAGTTCATAAGCAGCTTCATTAAGTTGCACTAACAAGTTTTGAAGTTTTATTACACCAATAACTCTGGTGAACATTCCGATGCAAGATATATAAGCTTTTCTATTAAAATGGTTAATACTTTCATGACCATGTATTTTAGAGACTTACTTCTCTAAAATTTTCCCAAATCTATTCTTAAACCTAACCCTAACCCTAACTCTAACCCTAATCTTAACCCTAACTGTAATTTGTCTAAGCTGAGTCTGGTGAAAGTCGTAAAAAATGTGAACAGTTGAGAGAAAACCTTCAGGAATAAAGTGATATGACAGTCTCCTGTCATCCCTCTGAACCTCCAAGTTCATTTCAATTTAACAGATTTAAGTCTTAAATTGTCTTAAAATTATTTAAAAATCTAGATCTAGTATCTAGGCTACTTTAATGACCTAGTTGATCAACTATTACAAAGGAAACACAGTGATTTGGAAACAAGGCAAAGACACAGTGCATTGTCTTTCAGATACTCTTTTCCTGAAGTTGGATTTGAGAATCAAAATATAAACTCCATAGGAATAGGCATTATTTACTTATCCTTGTGGAGAATTAAAAAGGCTTATGTAATTCAACATAATTTTGAAAACACTGTGTGCCAGATACTCTTTTAAACACTTCCCGTCCACCTAGTTTTTAAACGCTTACAACAGTGTAATGAAATTGATATTATCATTAACCCCATTTTATAGAAGAGGAAACCAGAGGCTGGGCACGGTGTATCACGCCTGTAATCCCAGAACTTTGGGAGCCTGAAGCGGGTGGATCACTAGGTCAGGAGTTTGAAACCAGCCTGGCGAACATAGTGAAACCCTGTCTCTACTAAAAATACAAAAAAATTAGCCGGGTGTGATGGTAGGTGCGTGTAATCCCAGCTACTTGGGAGGCTGAGGCAAGGAGAATAGCTTGAACCTGGGAGGCAGAGGTTGCAGTGAGCCAAGATCGCGCCACTGCACTCCAGCCTGGGCAACAGTGTGAGACTCCATCTCAAAAAAAAAAAAAAAAAAAACAAAAAAACTAAGTCACAGAAAAGATAAGTAACTTTCACAGAGTCACACAGAGAGGAAGTGGTGGAGGCAGGACAGTCTTGTTTGGTACTTTTAACCTCAGTGATAAACTAATTGTCTATACAGTCTTCATCTCCCTTCAGCTTCGGCTGTCTGCAGAATGTCTCTTCCTGATTAACCCACCAGATACTCAAACTCAACTTGTTCCAGATGGAACTGAGAATCTGCTCTCAATCACCTGCTGCCTCCACCCTTAACTTTGACTGCCAACCCCATCTTTCCAATTCTGATAACAATACTGTCATGCTTGACTTTTTTTTCTTTCTTTTGAAACTGAGTCTTGCTCTGTCGCCCAAGCTGGAGTGCAATGGCGCGATCTCAGCTCACTGCAAGCTCCACCTCCCAGGTTCATGCCATTCTCCTGCCTCAGCCTCCCGAGTAGCTGGGACTGTAGGCGCCCACCACCACGCCCGGCTAATATTTTTTTTTTTTTTTTTTTTTTTTTAGTAGAGACGGAGTTTCACTGTGTTAGCCATGATGGCCACGATCTCCTGACCTCATGATCCGCCTGCCTCAGCCTCCCAAAGTGCTGGGATTACAGGCGTGAGCCACTGCGCCCAGCCCATGCTTGACTTTTCTTTACCTGTGAGTGCTTGGTATAAACTTCGCACTGCCTGTTTCCATATTCTAGCAGTTAAACAGCTTGAGCATCTCTCCCCTCTTTCCTTTTCCCACTGTTGTCTCTTAGACACTGCTCCACTGTCTCCCTTCTCCAGTTAATCCTAAACTACATTGGTACCCAACAAAGCTTACAAAAACATACTTCCCATGCCCTACTAAGAAAGCTTTAGTAGCTTCCTTATAAAATGAGTAATAAACTCCTAAAGTTTTCACTCTAGGCTATTCATTTCATAACCAAAATTTCGTTTCAATCCTTATTGCCATTTCATCCTCTGTCCTTGCCTGTCCTCAGTTTGCTTATTATAATGTTATTTAATTTTTTTGTAGTTGGTTTCGATTTATCACCTTAATACCAACCCACTGCTTCCAACTCAATATTTAGTATCTTTCCCATGTCCCAGATATCTGGCAATTCCTCTTGTTTGGCAAATTCTTCTTTAATAATCTTTCATATCTTCTCTTTGCTATTCATTTCCTTTGCTATTTTTGAGGTTCATACATTCTTGCTTAGGCTAGAGTAATACTTTCCCCACTACTCTGTGTTTTCTTTCCTTCGTTTACTCTGCATGATCACTGTCTGGGTAACACTATCAAAGCAGACACTTTTACCCTGTATGTTTCCTGTACGAAAATTAAAATGACTTCTTATTATTATAGATCAAACTCTAAACAGTCCACCATGTTGCACAATGACAGGAGGCTCCATTCTGGTTTTATTCTGTTGGAGTCTTCAGACTTCTTAGTTTGCCATGAACAGCATTTTGCAAACCAGTAGCAGAGATGTTATTAGAGTACAACTGGCCTCTCCTCGCGCATGACTCCCAACACAGACATACACCACCAACCCCAAAAAACAACCATCATGTTCAGGCATGTCGGAGAAGCATTGAGTTAAACAGGTTCTCCTTACTGAGGGACTTTCAAGCATCTCTAATAGCTAATGTGTATTATGAATCTCCAAATGGGAAATCTATGGAAAAGGTTCTTTTTATCTTGGTCACTTTTAGACATGTCCCTGGATGCCAGAGTTCTACAATGTAGACTTGAGGAAATCCTGCCCTACACATTCTCTGCCCAGCCATTGCCCCAGGTCAATGTCTGATGAGCTTTCTGATGCCAGCTCATTAGAAAGGTCTTCCCTCACCATCTTGGTTGAAGTGGCCGTCCCTCCCTGTGCCATCATCCTGTTTGATTTTCCTATAATGCTTATCACAATTTGATATGAAGATTTTTTTTCCATTACATGTTTGTTGCTTTTTTACTCTAGAATATAAAATCTAAAGGACTTGACATTCTATGTTGCTTTTTTTTTTTTACTATCTCGCCACCTATGATAGTATCTAATTCACATAATATGTTTTATTTTTATTTATTTACTTACCTGTTTTAAGGAATAGGAATAGGCTTGCTTGCAGCCACCTCCTCATTTCTCATCCTACATGAGTGCAGAGCTTATGTTACAAGGGCAAAATCAAAGTATCCACCTCTCTGAAGTTTACCCAGATGGCCTGACTCATCCTAGAGTAATAGTTCTTATTCTATTGAACTTCTATTAATATATTAATATCTAAACAACTCAAGTTATTTTGAATAATTAAAAATTTTTATAAAAATAGAAATGCTACCTTATTTACGCAACTATAATGTATCTGTCTTGTGGCCAGTGATGGTGCCATACTTTGATATTTTTTAGGATCTAGTAGAGAGGGCTTCTCTTAAAGTAGGTAAATAATAGATATTCCCCCTCTACTACCTCTAAGGATGCAGTGTGATGCTCACATGTGGAATCTCCATTCCAATAGGAGGAATAACCCAGACATTGCTTGAAGGAGATAGATAGCACATTGAATAGCAGGAGAATCTCAGAGACTTGCTTCTGGCTCTCTCATGCACACCATTTCCTGGATTTTACAGATATTTTCTAAGTCTCCCCTGTCAGCTATGTGGATCAGAAACGGAGGGAAAATTCTCCCTTGGGCCTACAGTTTTGAAAAGGAATTAGAAGAGTCTGATCAGTCATGTATGGAGGAAATACAGACCTTTCAAGGGAGCAAAGGAAAATTTGCCTCTTCTCAATTTACAGAAAGATATTTCGTACTTACACGGAAACTTTAAAAAATGTATGTACTATGCTGTTTAAGGGACATGTTCCCTTGCAAAATGCTTAATTTACATTATTTCAAGATGTTTCTACACATGTTATTTTATATCAACATGTAAATAAGACAGATGGAAAATACGGAAGACATAGTATGTATCTCTGATGGCCAAGAACTTTAACAACTCAAATAAAATATACATTGTGGATTGTACTTGGTGGAGATGTTATAAATTCTCCCCTTTAAAATCCTCTATTGCTTTAAAAGAAGTAGCTATAATTGGAAGGAGCAGGGGTGAAAAGGTATAATGAAGGAGTTAGGAAAAGAGGGGAGTTTAGAATAAAATAATAGAGTATGAATGAAAATGCTTGTGTCGTGTATACATTTGTCTTAAATTCAGCACAGACAGCAGAACCTCTCCAGCGCAAGGGCCTTGGGTTGAGATACTTCCTGTAGCAAATCGATAGCCATGCGCATTTTAATGTAAGTCACTTAAACATTAATCCATCTTTAAAATCACCATGGACATTCCATTTCTTATTTTTATTTCGAAATGAGATGTTCTTTGCTGAGACAGGTTGAAGCATTTGGTTTCCACCCAAATGATGTGGATTGAGACCATCTGGAGAATCTACCCTGATTTTTTTTTTTTTAATGGAAAGCCTGGATATCTTAGTGATTTATAACTTCCATGTATTTTAACACACTATCTAATTTTTTCCCCTGGTAGAATTTTATTTCATTTGGAACATTCTTGTGCTGACGTAATATGCCACATATGAAACTTTTCTAATGATAAAATCCAATGTATGTGCTGCATGTCAAGTCACGTAGCTGGAGGGGCATGATTTGGAGCCGACTTGGCTCCACCTGAGAGCCTGGATCCTCTGGAACGTACTCAGGGTGCTAGCTTCAGCCTGTCTCAGACCATTCTATCGGGGCCTCACCTGGGACCTTAAGATTAAGGCAACCCATTTATCTGCATGTCAGTAAATTAGCCCTCCCAGAGGAGGGTTCTGCAGGCTCTTGTGCTTTGAGATGCTCTGTGTAAAAAAGGGTTGGATTATCAAGTGCATGTGAGGAATTGCAGAACTCCAAATATCCATTCTAGAATTCACAAGGCATGTAAGCATAACACAGCTTTGAGAATTCCTGGAGCACCACAGAATTTGGGTCTGTTCTGTTCCCCTGGTTTTACTGACCTCATCTCCTTCATCTCTTTGTCATTGCTCCAGTCACACTGGCTTTCTTGGGATCCTTAGACACAGAAGGCTCTCTCTTCGGACACGTTCTTTTCTCAGCTTGAAACACTTCCCCTTCCCTCCTGGATAGAGACATAGTCCTCCTTCCCTCCTGGATAGAGACATAGGTCCCTCTCCCACCTCCTGAAGTCTTTTCTCAAGCGTCATCTTCTCAGGGAGACTTTCCCTGATTACCTTACATAAACTTGCAAATGACCACCTCCGTGCTCTCCCTGGTGACCCTTGCAGTTTTATTTTTCTCAAACACAATTATCACCATTGCTGCAAAAATGCTGCATTCACACAGAACCTCAAATCCCTTGGTGTGCAACAGTAAACATTTATTTAGCTCCAAGTGTGCAGTGCTTGTCTGATCTGTCCTGTGTCTGTGGCCAACTGGGGGTCTCTAGGCAGCTCCACTGATGTGGGCTAGGTTCATTTCCAGGTCTGTGGCTCCCCTGGCTGCTGGCTAATCTAGGCGGGTCCCAGTGAGGTGGGAGTCTTGGCTCTGTGGCATGTGTCTCTCAACCATCAGCAAACTAGCAAGGTGCCCCATTGGCTAAAGCAGGTGGCATGGCCAAGCACAGAGTCAGAATTCGGGCATGGTGACATGACACAGTCAAGGTGGGGATACAGAAAGACGCAAACGATTTGGTCAATTTCTACAAACTACAGTTCATACAATAATTTTTACTTTTTAAACAAATTAGTTTGTTTCCCTCTACTAGAATATAAGCTCCATGAGGACAGAAGTTTTATTCACTTTGTTAACCACTGTATCATCTTCTCCTAGAACAGTAGTATCCAGTGTGTACTAAGTATCCAATAAATATTTGTTGAATGAATAAATTAATACATAAAAATAATCCCATTTAACTTTAACATAGAATTATGTTTTTAGTTTTTGTGATTTCAATTTCTCTCTCTCTCTCTCAGTTTTTGTGATTTGAATCTCTCTCTCTCTCTTTTAGTTTTTGTGATTTGAATTTCTCTCTCTTTTTTAGTTTTTGTGATTTGAATTTCTCTCTCTCT